>NC_065522.1:16164998-16219176 GCF_006386435.1 Epinephelus moara
TCCCATGACCCTCTACCACTGTGCCAAATTTCACATGGATTGACCAAGTCAGTGAGGAGAAAAACGTGGAACAGACACACAGACAGAGTTTTCATCATTATATAGTAAGATAATACCTTCTTATTTTGTTTTTATCATGTAATACTTTATTATCTTATATATTTTATGTTTGTCATGTATGATGTATATTAAGCACATTGAGTTTAAACTTGTCGTATGAAATGTGCTATGGAAATAAAGTTGACTTGAGTATAAAAATCAGCTCAGTAATAACTGTCAAGGTTCATAGACAAAACAATTGTTTGTTGCTAGTCACCCATTATCAGCTTAAGCACCTTTACAGGGCATAAATTAGCCTAGCAACTAGCACACCTACATCTATTAGTTATACCTTTTCTTTGTCACGGTTGATTTAGGTCCCGTTTGTACGTCAACGATTTCAACTGAAAACGGTAAACTTTAGTTGCATTTTGGCCAATCGTTTACACGACAGCTGCGTTTTGGGTGCCTGAAAACGCAACGTTTTGAAAATGGGTTCCAGAGTGCAATTTTTTGGAAACGGCACCGTCTCTGTTGTCATGTAAACTTGCAATATGCAGTTCCTCTGAAAACAGAGACTTGGACAGTATGGTTCCAGTCACTAGGCATGCACGAGAAAGTCGACCATCACAACAACAATGGCGGACTCCCGAGCTCTGCTTGTGCTGCTCACCCTATTGAATTTATCAATGCTTCCCCATCATAGTGTAGATTTACTGTAGCAACTCCACCTCGTCAACTGTCCAGACAAACGTTCGTGTGGTTACCATTTTGTTTGTTTAAACATCGCCGCCCTGTAGAAGGAAGCGTAAGCATCACACCGCCAACTACTGGCCTGGCATGTATACTGCAGCGTTTTTCGTCATTTTTGCGGATCCGTGTGCACGGCGATTGTTATGAAAACGTTGGCCTCCAAACGCAGAAATTTTTTCAGAACGAAAATGAGAAATGATTGGCTTTTCAGTGGATCGTTTTCATGCAAACATGTCCTTAGGATTGAATTTCAGCTTGCCTGCACTTTTTTTCAGCCGAACATTGTTGAAACAGAGCAGCTAATGTGTCTGTGTTGCTGCGAGAAGTTAGTGGAATGAGATGTCTGTCCAGGCAGGTTCGTGTCTTATAACATGACAGCACTGTTTACATACGGCATGTGCTCATGTGCTGACTTATTCCTGAGTAAATAACATTACCCTCATCGTCTCTCTCTTGGCTGCTTGCCGTCTACCTGCTGCTGCTTGACGGTGACACAGACTTTCAAAATAAAGGCGTGTCCTAAGGATGATGATATGAATCAATGTTTTCACTTTGCATGAGTGATACTGGATTGTTGATCATTAAATCGATGTATAGATTCAGATCGATGGATCAGTATACCCATATTTAGACGGCTGGTTGGAGTCTATTGAAGCAATAGAGCTTTTGCAGCTTGCATTTTAGCTCATCAACTACAACACAGTCCTTGATTGGCTGTCAACTACAGTGCGGATCCCCAGTTAGCCACGATTGGATTTTAATTTCTGGAAACCGGTTGGGGCGGCAACAGAGCCACAGATTTTTGAGCTCATGTCAACAGGATGGTCTTCCTAAGCTAAGATAACAAGGCTTTAAAGTGACTTTGACCCACTCAGCTCAAAGCACAGCACACACATTCGTCTCCCGATCTTGCAGCAGGTGATCATTCCATCCAGAGAAAGCTGGACTCTCCACCTCTGATGCAAACATTATGACCCTCTTCAACTCCTTCACCCTCAGGACAAACTGCATTTACCCTCCCTCACACCATGTACTTACTGGAAGAGTGTAAACACGAGTGAGGAACACGCCAACGCAGCTTCATAACAAACCAAGGTCTCTGCACACAGACTGCAGGCACAGGGAGCTCTTTTCTTCAGCCCTGTGTGAGCTATCAACCACAGAGCTCCAGCAGGACGGTAATATTTAGCAGAATGAAGATGGAGGAAAATGTGAGCAGTACAATAACGTTTGATGAACTTCTCTTTGTATCACTTTGTGTCTCACCACATGACTTCACAGACAGACTGAGACAGGCTTAGATTAATATCGGCAAGCATCGAGCTTTAAAAGGCCATTGGTCTTTCTTTTTCTGAGTGTGTCAACACGATGGCCAAAATAGCAACAGACTAAAAATAATATCTTATTTGCATACAACCCCACATGTTTAAGATAAGCATGTGTCAAAGCCGTGAGCAGATATGTTTGGCTACACTCCTTATTTGAATTTTAAAATGATTTGCATCAAGCATCTGCATTTGAAATACAACAACTTGTGTTGGTGTCGTGAATGCAAACAACATGAAGACTTGTTGCTGCTGCACCTGAATGTTGCTTCCTTGTCACAACTCCAAACCTTTGCTCCAACTTTTAGGGGGTAACTTTGGTGTTGTTCAACCTGGGCATTATTTTCCGGTGTTTTTGTGTCTAAGTGATTAAAGGGAGGAACAATTTTTGGAAGTGGTCCAGTATTGAGCTAAAGTGCGACAGCCAGCAGAGACAAAATAAGCTAAAATGCAGTCCTTGTGGGCAATTTACAAGCGCTAAAAATGCTTGTTTTTGCCACTGCCAGGCTCAGATTACAACATAGGTTAAACTTAATGTTTATATGGAGCCTGGTGGGTCTGTTGATAGCAACTTTGCGGCTGTGTCCAGTTAAGCAAAAAAAAGACCTTCTCTAACAAAAAGGTCTATCTCTGTAGGGATTCTTACCGCAGTGTTGTCACTTGGAATAATCTGAGCCTGTCAGCGACAAACAGCAAGCAATTTTAGTGGATGTAAACTGACAGTGCAAACATGCATCATCATCATCATCATCATCTCCTTCACAATAATACAGGTATAATTTTTAATATCATATGAAAAATTCATCAACCCTCTCCTCTCTCACTGTGTGCACACGGGAGTCGGTGTCATCAAGTGATTTTGTCATAAACCCCTGGTAATGTAAACCTATGTGATATATAGATCCCAGGGTACATTTTTTGTCTTTGGGAGCTGTTTAAATGTGTAATTTGTGGTAGATTTTATTTTGTTGAACTATTTATATTGTATGCAGAATCTGAATCTCACTCTGAGTTACTGTTGTTGTTTAAAAACTACAGAAATGAGAAATGATTTTTGTTTTTACTGAATATTTGAAGGTAAACTGTAAAACTTTATCACTTATTTTGCTGCAATTCTGTGTTCTTAAACTAAGAATAATTTTTATTTTTTACTAATTTGTCAAATCGTCAAGAGTATCGTTAACACAAAAATACCCTGAAATATTGTGATATTGTTTTAGGTCCATATCGCCCACCCCTGTTCATGACCCTTAAAATATCCAACTGAAGGTCTACTCACTTCTCTTTTTTTCTAGAGCTGTCAACCAACAATAAACATAGATAAAGGACTTCAAAATAAAGAATAAAAGATTATCATTAACCTTGAAAATAGCAGTTTAGTAGAATAATCCTGGCTCAGTGTCTTCTTACTAGCCTTTTCCGGAGCTTTTGATCATATTACTTTTAATTGGTTTTGTGAAAAGCTCTGAAAAACTAGTATGCAGACCTAATATTGTCACTATAGCCCCTTCTCCACCAACATTTTCAGGAACTTTTATTACCAGGAAATTGTTTACCTGGGTAAAAGAATTCCTGGTAATCTGTGAGGTTTGCGTTTCCACCTCAACTCAAGTTCCTGAAAATTTATTCAAATTAGCATGATGACGTAGATGGTTCAGCGTGTGCCCTGTATTTGGCTCCGCCAGCTTGGCTGGTTACGTGCCGGTAGAGAGTTGGGGCTGTTTGTCTCAGCCAGCAGCTAAGTTTAAAAGTATTTTAAGATAAGTGTCAAACTAAGTTAGTCTACATACAGACAGCTGTCCTTTGAGCTTGTTAGTAACAATTCACTATGAGCTGAACTAGCCTGCTGTCCTTGTGTAAGACATAACGTTAGTGTCGGTGGATGAAAGACTGTCGGCGGAGCATATTGAATATCGCTGTCTGCATATTTATTGATAAAGTATTGGCTTCTTACTCGCTAAGGTTTAATGTCACTTACAGTAAGGAGTGTAGCTGCCATCAACTCGAGTCATTTTCAAGTTATCGTCACTTTGTTTTCACCGCGGCCACTCGGCTGTTCACCGGTTACCGTGCCGCGTCGGTGTATGTGTGGATGTTTGTGTATATGGAGGAGTTCAGCGCCAGCACAAAAGAACCAATACCGTTAGGGCTTATCAATACTACGGTCTTTGATATTTTAGCTCCGGGGTCAATTTAGTACCGGGTTTCAGTACCCATCCTTCATCAAAACAGAAACAAAGTGAAGCTTTTGGAAATGAAATAAAGTTTTCAGCGGCTGCCCGTACCAGGAAGTGCGGAACGCTGCGTTTTTCGGCACACCGCCCCGCCCCTCAAGAATTCCGGCTAAGCTGAAAAATCCTACCCCCCTACTAGGTACTTTTTCTAGGGTAAATTTGGGGTTGAGGGAAAGTTTTTTACCTGGGTAATTTTGGTGGAAATGTGCAGAGGTTTTTCAAAATTCTGGGTAATTGATAAAAGTTCCTGCGGTGGAAAATGGGCTTACATCAGAATTCTAAAATTCAATACAATACTAGCATAAATAATTGACATTCAAAGCATCTTTTGACACCACGGCACACAAAAAAAATTGCTAACTCTAGCTTGCTCCCTGAATAACAGTGACAGGTTACTTGCTAGCTGTACTGACATCCATTTATGTAGTGCTGCCTGCTTGAGCCTGGGTTCACTGCTGTAGAGACTACTGTAACAGCCACAGATTGAGGATCAGGGGTCTCATTTAAAAAAGTGCATAGGATCCATACTAAAAATGTACGTACAAACAAAAGCCAAAAATGGTATGATATACAAGTATTTCTACAATTAGGCTTCTGCCTCACAATCTGCATCACCAAATTCCTGTCTCCAAAAAGTTCGTAAGCATGGGTCAAAGTTTCTCCAGTCAAGGCTGTTTTTATAAATCCCAACTTTTGCGTGGGATGTGGCATTCGCCTCTTTCAGACCTCGTTTTGTGCGTACACCACATTCCTAAATGAGACTCCGGTTGATTTTCTTCTTTGTTGTTTTATCTGTGCAGCCTTGGTTTAATAACCTCATTGTAGATCTGTTATTTCATAGCTGCAGAACTTTCGATACTATCGAATGTATAATTAAACACGTGGTTTAAAAAAGCACTGATACTGTTAACAACCTTAAGTGAACATTAAGTTGGAATTTGCTAAACTGCTATCTCCTAAGTCATGGATGAAGTCCTTACAGAAAACTCCACATCCACTATTGATGACCATGTGATACAGTGACAGGGGGAAAACAATCTAGTAATTGGACCTTGAGTTGAGATTGTTTTGTCAAACTCTGTCTCTGTTGGGAAACAACATTCAAATCAGTTTATGATTCGTCGAAGGAAGAAACGCTGAAGGTCACAGATCTAGATTTTCCACACGTACAATTAACTTTTAATTTTTTGATTTCATGCTCAATGCATCTTCAAAGTCATAATAAAAAATAATCTAATTAAGCTGCGGTGCCTTTGCATAACAGAGTCAATAAACACAGAGGGAGAAGAGTCGACAGAGACGTGATGAAGAGATGGAAGAAGACAAGGAAGAGGAGAAGAAAGAGTAAGGGGGTAGTCCCCTGCTAGTGTACAGCCTTCAGAAAATCTATAAAACAAGTAGCATGTGAAATAAAGTTCTCTCTTCTGCTCTGTAATCTTTCTGTCTATCAGTCTATCTACCCATCCTGTACTACATATATGTCTGTTTGGTTATATCTCTGTCTATCTGTAGGCCTATCATCTGCTTTCATTATGACAAGAAATTTCCTCTGTTACAAACCTATCTCTCACAACACACACACACACACACACACAGAGCTGTGTAAAAATAAAATGTGTTGTTTTTAGAAGGAAAGCCACATCCTTCCAGTACAGTCACCCCGCTGCCAGTGGACTCTGAGTAACATCGAGAGAGAGAGAGACACACATAGAGAAGCAAACTCTGTTTCCGGTAAGAATTACTAATAACTCAAAACAACGATTTCAATAACATTTGACCCATCAAATAGATAAAATAAATTCTTTTCTTCGCTGCTTTTTGTTCCCACCTCTTTGTTTGTTTGTCAACTTAACCTTTTATCCTTTAAAACCATAAAAACCCTCTTAATACAAAATGTCTCCATAATTTCATGAAGCACTTTTAGTGTACAGCAAGTGATTAAAGGTCTGGGTGGGGCAAAGGTTCCTGTTTTAGATCATGTTTTAGTGCGTGGTCACGGTGCAGGTTAGATAGTCTTATTATTTGCATGTTGTGGCACGCCAACACATCCAGTAAACGGCCTCATTTGGCAACAGCTTTCAAATCATGACTGAGGTCTTGAATCAGGACTCAATAAGGTCTAGAAATCCTTGATATACATTGTGCTAAAGTTCTTATTACTGTACTCATTGTACACGAGGTATTAGCAAGAATTAGTAGCAACAGAATTAGCATTAGCAGTAGTCATTGTGAAGAAATGACATGACACCATGTTTCCCTTTTAAGGACGGTAGCCTTGTGGGTAACCTGAGAGTGTGTGACGTGTGCTTCGTAATGTGTAAGGGAAGTAGCTCTTTCTCGGGTGTGTCACGGTGAACACCGCATGCAGCAACGAGTGATGATAGTCAGCAGAATTAAGCGTCTAGGTAAGCTCAGGGCTACATCTTTAACCTCATGTGAAAACTACAAAAAGCCGTTGATGGTGAACGGCATCTGAAGGCCTCGCTATCCTTCCTTAGGCAGAGTGGTCCAGACTGCTTGAAGCTAGTTACCAGCTAATAATGAGCCAAGCTAAATTAATGCAAATAAGCCAGCGTGTTCCCAATTACAGTTTGGAGTCAGCATCAGCAGAAGTAGTTGTGCAGTACTGTTATTATACCAGAAATACTAGTATACAATGGGTTGTCCTTCCAGTGGAGAAAACACAATGCAGTGCCATATAGGCTGCCCTACATGCTTAAAAACTTAATACACACTGGTGCACCACTACATGCAGCTGATGCCCTTTGTACTTTTTTTGCCCCTGCCCCTCACAGTCCGCCACTGTTCAACACTACTTGTAATAATATTTGATCATTACAAAGACTCCATCACTGCCACTTTCACAAAAACCAACAGGGAACGCAAAGGGGAGCCCTCCTGCGCTACACGCTGGGCAGGAAGTGAAACACACGCCAACACAGGTTAGTGACATACGAGAGGTGTCTTCTCTCAGAGAGTAGGCACATCAAACACTTTCACACAGCTCTGTCTGTCTGACTTTTACTCTGTATCTCCAAGAGGGAAGCACCGGTCCGAAAATACACAACTGTTGTGGCATGAGGTGGAGAAAGCAGAGAGAGAGAGAATAAACAGATGAAACTGCATTGTAATGATGTAAAATTAGATTAAACTCATGTTTTTTATGTAAGAATCTAATTATGAAGTCGTGAAGGGGCTCGTAATGCTGACAGAGATGAGCTTAAAGGCTGGCGTATGGTTGAAAGGAACTGGTTCTTAAAAAGTGTCACTCAGTTATGTCTAAAGGCCAGTTTTATAATAGCTGTTTTGAATGGCCACACTTGAAGATGGGGGGGAGGGCCTGTGGTCTCAAAAATAAGGTGAGACCAGGACCTCAGAAAGTGCACCGAAAAAGACATTTACATCAGAAACATTAGAATTTCACAAACTCTAAAGAGATCGCACTTTGAAATGCTGCGCTGAAACTCACTGAGTCAATGGAGCTCCAGACTGAAAGGATTATTTCATGTCATTTCGCTCTTTTTTTCTTAAAAATTAACTGGTGCGATACTGGTTGATGGGTGTCGCGCACTGTTGCCAACTCCTCAGTAAGAAAAGTAGCTATTGGCTGTCCTAAAAGTCGCTAAATGACATCATCGCCTAATTTGCATAATTTTCCATATGCATGTAATTGTAATGGCTGCTGTAGGAGAGAGGAATAACGTCGTGGGAGAGACGAAAACCAAGTAAAAAAACAACCTGATACGTGCTCTCATGACAGAGTCTCCGGAAGTCTCCAATAACATCAGAAAAAGTCGCTAGATTTGTCGCTAGTCGCTTTTTTGAAAAGAGTCGCTACAGGGGTCTGAAAAGTCGCTAAATATAGCGACAAAGTCGCTAAGTTGGCAACACTGGTGTCACGCTATCAAAAGCAAAACCAACCGAAGCTTTCTTTCAACAGAACACTCGGCCAGTCGCTGCAGGAAGTGGGCGCCTGACAGGCACTTGTGAAGCATACTAACACCTTACACAGGAAGGCGTAACGTGGGAGGCTCATGCTATCCACCCTAAGCTGTACGGAGACAAGACTCCTCACAGGTCACTGGTTCCTCACACGATAAGGCCACAGGAACCACAATCAACCCCCAGGATCTTTACCCGTTTGCCACCTGTACTGCCCATCTTGCGATAAATGATGTACATCGACACAGCATGTAGGCGGCAGCTGCAATAATCATACTAATTCTTATTACTGTTCTTGGAGGACATTTACTAGCAGACGTGTAGTGAATAGAGGTGGTGTGAAAAAACTGAACACAAGATCTCCTTCTTTCACAAACACACACTGCAGCCTTTACAAGTGTCATTAACAGATGTGTTTTTTCATGCCGCTGACTCAGACTGTTACTCTTCATGCGGTACTTCAAGTCAGGGGGTGTGACAGGCCATGGACACACACACACACTGAGATGTATGCCGTATGTGTGTACACATGCACAAACACAGAAAGCTCTGATTTGCACGCTGCAGTCAGAAAGAATGACCTGAATCATAAAATTTATCTGATCTATCAGGGCGGCAGTATTGCAAAAACAGCACTTTCGTGTATCCGTGTGTGTAATTACATGAGTGTGTGTATGTGTGTGTGTGTGTGTGTGTGTGTGTGTGTGCGTGTTGTGGTGACTGTCTCTTGCTTCCTGTTAACGAGGTTTTGAGAGAGAGAGACTGACAAAAACCAAGATTGAGTCTATTTTTGGCCTCTGGGAGATGAAGAGATAAGCAGGGTTAAAAAACAAACAAGAGGTGCACAGAGGCGTAAAAACTAAACAAGGAAAAAAGGAAGAATCTTTTTTTTTTAGTAAGGGGAAACTAGGAAAGAAGAAATACAAAGTAGAGAGACGTAGGAGTGTGAATATGTGCGCCCTGACAGACTGTACACGGTGACAGCAGCAGAGCATCAAAGGAAACGCTGTGGCCTCTGTGTCTTGTTAATAGACACTTGCTTTGGTGACGGCCCAACGTGCACCACATGCAGATAAGCAGTGCTTCATCTTAAAAAGGTGATCATGTTTTGCAAGTGTCTTAGCTTATTTTTATGCCATTTTCTTTATCGGCACATGCCTCATTTTCTCTTTATTTTAAGTTAAAGTAAAGAAAAACTGGTGACAGTGCAACAGCCTGTGTAGCGCCAAGAAAATGTAGACAGACTCTGCTAGACGGAGTTAGAGGTTTGCTCAGTGGTTAAGTTTACATGCACAGAATATTCAGCTTCTTGCCCATATTCTGAAAAAGACAATATTCCTACTGGGCTGCTAACATGCAATAACGTGCCACAACAGCTGGAGTACTTGTTGCTTCTTTGTGTTTCAAAGGTTTCCACCGACATGTTCAACCATGCAAACACAGCCTCCCTCTTTCATTTCTTTAACCACCTTCTTGAAAAGGTTGCTATTGCTGTATTTTCCCATATCAAAAACTTGCTGATATCAAAGTCTTTCATCATGTTTAAAAGCAGGTGTGTTTCTTCTTCCCACCATAAATTTGGGCATTACTTTTTGGCACGCATCTCTACACCAACCTTGCAAACTGTTGTCCAGTTGGTTTGTGTACAACGTCTCAATAACAACACACTGAGCTGACTGTAAACAGGCAAGAGGCTACGTGTCGCCAATAGGGATATCAGTGGTTAACATGGTTAATGGCCAAGAATATTTTAGACCAGTTGCACATGTCTTCAGGTTACTGCACTGCGCACCACCAGGGTGTGGTGGGAGCGAGCTAGCAGCGTTTCTCATTCTGCTATTATCGCTAGTAACAGCATCCCAACCCAACAACTCAACTGTGGAAACAACTGTGCAAACCCCCTTTACCAATCGGAAGATTTGGGTTCAATCCCCGGCTCCTCCAGTCCGCATGTCGAAGTATTCTTGAGCAAGATACTGGACCTGAACCTACTGATGGCTGTTCCATTGGTGTGTGAGTGTGGTTAAGCTGTGTAGCAGGTGGCACCTTGTACAGCAGCCTTGGCCACCAGTGTGTGAATGTGTGTATGAATGGGTGAATGTGACTTGTAGTGTAAAAAGCGCATTAAGAGGTTGGAAGACCAGAAAGGCGCTGTACAAGTTCAACCCCCAATTACCAACAAGCTAATAGTGCTGCAGAGGTTTGAGGGTCAAAATTGAGCCACTGATTCACCAGGGCTACCTGCGGGGCAACTGGAGGTAGGGCGCAATCTTTCTACAGCAACGCAGTCCCATGACCAGGCCAGTGTTACTGCAATAACTGCCAAATGAGCAGCTCCGCTAGCTAGCTCGAACCAGACCCTAGTGGTGCGCAATGCAGAGCAGCAAGACGAACTGAAGTGGCCGCTATGTTTTCACACGTAAACACAGCTAGCACAGTGTCTGTCAAGAAAGCTAACAGAAAATAAAATAACGGGAACGACATTTACATCACAAAACATTAAAATTTCACCACGTATTTTGGATAGCACTTTGAAATTTGGTGCTAAAGCTCACTGAGTCAATGGGGCGCAGGACTAAAGGGAAAGACCTCTTGTATTTTACATCGTTACATTTTTTTTTTTTTAAATGAATCTGTTAGTTAGCAGTTAGCAATATTAGATGAATCCGACATCCCTAGTTGCAAACAGGGGTAGAAACCCCAATTACAACGTCCAAATAATGCTCCTAAAACTCAAATAATACTGACATATTTATTCCTCATGTCTTGCTCAGAAAATGCAAAATGTGTTTGACCTGTATTTAATTTAGAATACTGTCATATTAAGAATAACAGTGGAATATAAGTGTGCATGTAAACTCAGTCACTGATGGACTTGTTTGTTCACAAAATTGATGCTAAACGCCACATGTAGCTCCTTTAATTACAGTTGAAAGAGGATAAAATGTGCAGACCAATAACGTTGACTCTACTGTTTATTACAAACTAAGAACAAACTACAGTGTGTTGATGTGGCTAACTGAAGCAGCCGAATGAATATCATCATCTCTCCCTGACACAGGAAAGATGTCACTTCAGATCCACGAGACAAACACGCCAAAGCTCATGCTTCCTGTTGTCAGTCTCCATTAGCCGGCAGACAAGACAGAGAGACAGGGAAGCGATGAACAGTACATGCCTGTGGACACACACTCACACACCTTTCACTGATTGATAACACACGTTGGCACATTAGCAGCTACACACACACACACACACACACACACACACAAATACAAACGCAGGCAAATGCACACCTGTCAGGACTGAAACGTGTTCGCTCATTAGCGGTAACACAAACACACACACACAGCTGTTGGTGCTTGAAAGAGCACATTAGTTCATTAGTGGCACACACACATACACAAACACTAGAGATATTGTTGTCTCCTCATCATTAGCACATTTCCAAAGTGAGTGTCACTATGTTAGACACAGTCGCTGTAGATAACTCATCAACATCGTCTCTCACACACACACACACTTTCCTTAATGGCCTGACACAGACTGAAGCCTAATGGCGGTTTAGACTTTGTAACCGCAGGAGGGAGGAGGAATGACAGGGCAAGATGGAGCGAGTAAAGACAGGGAGGTTCAGACTGGAAGAGGAAGAAAGAAGAGAAACATAAAAACAGCAGGAGGGAGAACAGGAGTGATGGAGAGACGGAGTCAGATCAATACAGGGGGATGTAAAGGCACGTCAAGTCACATAGAGTCTCTTCAGCCACCTTCTGCTGCTGATATAAATCTTTGTGACACTTATGCTTAACATTCATAAGTGTAGGACGAGTGACTAAAAAAGACAGTGTTAGACAGACGCGTCGACCTGATGTGACACTAAATGTTCATGAAACGATGTTGAGGCATAAAGACGTCTCATTAAAGCAGCTTTGGAAACTGAAGTGAAACATGAGAGAAATCTTTCAAAGACTGCAGCTCCCAGGGTCAACAACCGCACACCTACTTCTGATGATCCAGTTTAGGGATTATTAGTGATATTTTTGCAAAGGTTTTTGTTTGTATTGTTTGACATTTGCCTTCTGATGATCAGCTGTTGTTGGATATCTTTTACCCAACATTTTATCTATCATACAGACCATGAATTGACAGATGACACAGATCAAATAATCATTAGTATCTGAAAAGCTGAATAAAATCATGAATTCAGATGGTTTTCAACCTGGTTCTTATTCTGTTAATAAGAGTCAAATCTGGTAAGGGGTAAAACTAACTTTCCAATGGGCACCTGGTTCTGTTAAGCCCAGTTCACACCAAAGATTCATGACAAGACGAGTTGAAACAGGCGACTACTTGCAATGCGCCATTCTGCAACATTCTAAAAACCTGCTGGTTCACACCAATGCAACTAGGTGAGATGGAGTATCATCTCTATGCAACAACTCTGTACTTCCGTTCTGATTTCCAGCTTTTCAGGTTTATTTTTGTGGCTGAATATAATTTGTATCTTCTTAAAATATGAATGAGGATAGTGATAGTGAGATACTGGCTACAGCTGCTTTTGTGGTAGTGATGAAATGGTAAAAAACAGAAACAAAACGAGCATCAGATGGACTGTATTCATTATAAATACGCCACAATAATGTAAAAAACCAGCGCCAATTAATGAGTCAATGAGAATGTGTGTGTGTGTGGGCGGGGCATAAGCACATACAGCGAGCAGAAACTGGCACACCATGAGGACGAAAACAAAGGGCTCGGCGTGGACGGAGCACCTGCCACAACAAGGGAACACACCGTCTGCAGTAATTTAGACTTGAACAGCAAGCTTCACTACAAGCCGCTGTTGCATCAGGTGACGAGCTTTACGTTCTAAAACCAGCCGCTGGATATTTAACCAGCTGAGTAAGTGGCAGGTGACACCATCAGCCAGCTTGAGTCAAGCTCAGACCGGCCATTTCACAGTGCTGCAACTTTTCCCTGCAACGTTCTAAAACATTTCGTGTCATCGTGAATCATTGGTCTGAACTGGGCATTAGCTGGAAAGTTGCCCCCAAAAGTAAATAGCTATGCAGTTAGCTACAATAATGTATTTCGCTATGATACAGTGCAGCACCTCGTATCGTATCGTATCAGATCACTTTCGTATCGTATTGGAAAACTTTAGGTGGCTTGTGCTTTTTGTCTCGATAAACCTTGTTTTGCCAGATTCTTTGTTTTCCAATTCTCTACAACGGAGGCGCACAGAAAACAATCATAAGAATAAGACAACACACAAAAGATACCTGAATTATACCTGACATCTACGGACGTTTTGGTATTACATGTGATTAATTCGTACTGTGCCCAGGTACGGTACACAGTGATCATGCCAATGAAACAAGCTTGGCTTTGTGGGCCACATGTACTCGAATCTTGGCCTTGGGATGCGAAATAATAATTGCTTCTAGTTGAGAACTAGCTCCAAATTGACAATTGCACATTGCAAAACAATGACTTCAAACTCATGCATCTATGCTGCTGGAAACAGGAAACAAGAAGGAGTCATGGCATGAAGAAACAGTCCAAAGCATAGCTTCACTTCACGAAGAAAGATGACAACAGCCCTGCTGGTACTGTCTGTAAAATGATCATTTCAAGTAAGAAAACAAAGCAATATGCTGAAACATCTACGCAGCATGGGTTTAATTTCCAGAAATGCCATGTATTTAACACCCTATGTACGAGTACCACTGCTTCACACTGCTATTTTCCTGTAATAGCTTTACGCCTGAGTCACATCCATGCCTAACTTCTACTCTGTTGCCACACTGTGTTCAGACTCAGAGATAATAAAACAGTTGCCGTGACAATGAAAATTGGGGCCTGGTCCCTGATGTGAAAGCCTCCTTAGACTTTTGTCTTGTCAGAGTGTAATTAAAAGGCCCTGACTGACTGGGTGGCTCATTTAGGGACGACAGCAGGATCGTTAGGATTTAACGCTTCTGTAATCATTTTTAAAAATACTGCTCAAAGCTTATTTTAAGCCCTGTTTTCACCAAGCAGTACAGTTCAGATCTAAGGTTTTTTTTACATTTCAACTGTAAAAAGTTGTGGATGGTACCAATGGAACCGTTCCGTACCGTCCCCATGTTTGGTTCCCCCTCTGTTGGGGTACCTAGCACACAGATCTGGTACTAAAAGGTGGAGCTGTGAACACTGCACTCTGGTTTTGTAACCACTGTTCATACTGTGGAGAGTTTTACATAGCAGCAGCTGTAGTCTGAGAAACAATATCTTAATTCACTGGTTGACTACTGGCGACTTTTAAGGTGGAATGTTAACTTGTAATGTTTCTCAATGTATAAGTTGACAACTTGAATCCATCAACACACCTTAAATTTCACTGTGACAACTTTGACCACTACTTTAGTCTTTATTGTCTCTCTTGGATGAAATACACTTTTAGTAATGAGTGATCTTCAAGTGTTTAAAGATCTATTTTAATAGCATATATCTCAGTCCTCCCTCTCAAAAAAAGGCATCGTGGAGAGTTGTTCCTGTGGGCTCCGGCAACACTAAACCCCTGAGCTTGCCTTAGAAGGACTAAATGTACAAACCCACTATATTTAAATATCCCATGAAGAGAGACTGTCACTGCAGCCTGTTTTACTTTGTTACAAAAATGTCTAAAGAGTGCTGGATGGAGCAGTGAGTGACAACAACCCCGCCCATATTTAAGGGTACTGTTTGTGGTGGAAACGCTAGGGTCTAGGTACCATGTCTGAAGGGTTACTTCTGGTTCCAAAGGTACCATACAGAAAGTGTTTGGTGGAAAAGGGGCTGAACACCCACAGAAACAGTATTCTGTGATTGACAGCTAAGTCTTGGTCTTGGAAAAAGCAATTGACTATCTCGCTTGTCCCAGAGCTTTTGATCATATCACATGGTCGTCATCGTTTTCTTACTTATGCACTGTAGACATTCATACTTCATTATTCTGGCACTTTTAGGACCTCTTGCCATGTAAGTTGAGCTTGACAATTTATTCTTGACCTGCCAGTTTAACAACTGAGCAAAACTCAACTGCTGTTGAAGCCCTTATGATACAGTTGAAAGCTCTGGAACAAGCAAGTAAACAGCTCCTGAGATGAGACTCTTTGTCAGCAGTATTTCTGGAGTTTTCAAGCATCTTTCACGAACTCAGTCGATCACAAATGGTTTGAGAAGCACCAACTTAGGTGTTGGAGTAGAGAAAGATTTGCAAGAAAGCTAAAAAGAAAGAAAACCACACAGAATCACAGGATAAGAAATAAGGATTAGAAAAAACAGAGACCCAAGGATAGATGAAAAGAAAATAGGAGCAACAGAGTAGACAGATGAAGGGACGACAGGATGAAAGGAAAGAATGGAAGGACGGGAGGAACAATGGAGGTCCGAGAAGAGAGAGAGAGAGAGGGAGCATGTGGAGATCAAGGCAGGAGGAATAAAGCACAACCAGGTGTCAGCAATGAAAGCGAGGAATTGAAATAAGACGGGGCACAAAAGATAAATAAAGTCTGCAAGTGAAGTAAGGAATGAAACCCAGTCACAAAAAAGGTTTCCTCTTTTTCAAAAAATAATATAAAGGCTCCAAAAAGGGACGAGGGAGTTGACTGATTCTTCGTGGATCCAGTTTTATCAGAGTCAATGTCATTTTAGTTCATAAAGATAGTTTCAGCTGTGTTTCATCATCTCATATCGAAGCAAAGATTTAATCTAAAATCTTTTATATTCCAGTGAGTTCTCTTCCAAATTGACATACAAATGAATCTGATACCTTATCTAAGAAACTGTCTCTTATTACGAAGTTAAAAGTTCTTAGTAAGTCAGTTCTTCAGAAACTGATGGTTGTTTTGGGGAAGGAAAGACGTTTTGAAAGAATTTCTGAGAATCTAAATGAATGTTTTTCTCCCAGAAACCCTCACACACACTCTTTTCTTTAGAGCTTCATAAGGACTTCCTACTTTCCTTGAATGCAAAGTGGAGTTGTCGAGGACTTCCTGCTTTTCTTTGACTGTGAAGAGTCCCCTTTCGTTGGAAGGCCTGACGTCTCGGGGGAACATGAGGTCAAATCAATAGAAAGTGAGTTGGACGGCCCCAGTTAACAAACACCAGTCAGTCAGGGAGAAAGAGCGACTCAGCGTTTAGACTGTGTTTGTGTGTGCGTTAGTGTGTGTGAATGTGCATAGTTGACTACACTCATACATATATGATTAACAGCCAATGCACTGTAATTTCATTATAGCAAATCAATACTACACTCTGTGTCCATTCTGGATCATAGCAAGTTAGCTGCTCTATCATAGATTACCAATAAAGTACAAGCAGTGATACTGGAGGTGGGGGCATGCTGGTTTGAATTACATGAACGTGTATGATTGCAAATGTAGCCCCAGTCTAAAATAAGCCATTTCAGACGAATAAATGATAGAGATGAATAAATATTGTTTAAAAAGCATTTCATTGCAATCAGTTAAGATGGATATTTAATACAGTTCATGCTGGATAAACAAAGATAAATAAGATAAATAAATATTTGTCATTGTGTTAATAAAGTTAATTGAAATTCAAATAGTTTGTGTGCTGTAAACAGCAGATAAGCAAGGTCAGTTCACAATCTAACCTCTTGTTGAACATAAGGTTGTCTGTCATGACCTTTTTGTTAATTATATTGGTTGTTACTAAATTGTTGGTCAATCAGAAAACTGGAGGGGCGGAAGGTAACGGCAACCCCATCGAGCAGAGCCACAGGTTAGTCAGACGACAAACAGATGAGTTGTGGGAAAGACGTGAACGCTAGCGGAGAGTGATTTTTGTTCTTTTTCGCGGTGAATGCCGAGTTTACCAATCCTAAGGGACGTATTACAATCTGCAGAAAAGTAAAACATCTGAACATGTGTTTTATATCGCTCTATAACGATATTGTGTGTAAAAGTAGTGAAATGCTAATTGCGATTAGCGCATTAGCACGCGTGTTAATGCATGTTGCTGGTATATGTTGACCTTAGCAACTAGCTTAAAGCTCAAACGAACTCGACATGAGAAGTAATAAGTTTGGCATGAGTACAGTGACTGAGACAAACTGTCATACACAGTGGCGGTTCTAGCCTAAATGGCACCCTGGGTGACACCCCCCTATGGCGCCTCCCCACCCCCCTAAAAAAAAAACAAAAAAAAAACAAAAAAAAAACAAAAAAACACAGAATTAGGCAACAACTACAAGGTTTCATTTTTTGGCCTCTGAACTGAGAACCACAAGCAGTGTTTCCCCTACCATTATATTAGGGGACGCCCCGTCCCCCCAACGGCCCCCCTGCCCCCCCTTGAAGGTCAAGTTAATTTTATTTTCTATATAGCACCAGATCACAACAGAAGTCATTTAAGGTAATCTTTCCTACAGAACAGGTCTATACTTTGTCCAGGGTTTCCTCTACATGTAATTAATCATGGCGCACCACCACAGCAAAATAAAAGCTGCCACGCCTTCAGAATGATGATTTTTTTTTTTTCTCAGATGTTAAATGGTGGTAAAGTATATTGTATGAATGGACATATATATATATATATATATAGAGAGAGAGAGAGAGAGAGAGAGAGAGAGCGCCTATATTTGCGCACATATACTTACCATAATCAGGATTTGAAATGATAATTTAAATATTATGAAATGTTATGTGACACTACGCTGCACTTAACGCCGGAATTCGACTGGATGCGTGTCCGTTGCGGAATGGCTGCGTTGGTTATCTGCTGCGTGCTCCGCCGTCCATCAACACCCACCGGCTGCGTTTGTGGTGCGGAGCGTTGCAGCTCCACCGGACAGCCGGAGTCACGAGGACCCACGAGATCTCACGAATACGTGCATAATCGTGCAATATAACAAGATGTATATGATTTATTATATGGGTCATATATGATTTTATGATTTTGCACCTCCATGATTAACATCTCCTCGTCCATGGTGTCAACGGGGTGAAATGACGTCTGAAAACCTCTGACCTGTTGACTTCAGGCCTGCCTCCGCCCATTATGAGGTTTTCAAGGTGTAGTGCAGGGAAACATGATCCGCCGTGAACACTGTGTATTTTATTTTGAAAATTCAGGGAAACATGATCCGCCGTGAACACTGTGTATTTTATTTTGAAAATTAACCGGATGTTTTTATTTTGTTTCTGTGCACGACTTCCTGCCCCGCACGATCTGCTCTGTGCTGAATTGCTGCATTGTGCTCCAGCGTCCGGCAAAAAGAGAAGTCCTGCGTATCTGTATCAGGACTTCTATTTTTGCGCCGTGAGTAACAACTGACCAGTGCACGTGCGTATTTTATTTGGTAGCTTGATTTATCAAGTGAGTGAGTGTGGGCCCTTATTTAAGAGTCTCATAATTGGTAAATAAGAAAGGTGTAAGTCAACAGGTTTAAAGGAAAAAGGTGAATACACATCAGTGTTGCCAAATATTTTATATTTTGTATTTTATTTTTTTATATTTGATTTAGATATTTATTTTTGTCATTTACTAAATGTATTACTTGCATTTAAAGTACTGTGTATGTGTCATATTTACAGTTCATTGAGGTATTTTGAGTTTGAAATATAAATAGTGATTAAAGACAGTTAAAAAGGGGAACTAGTACGTAAAAACATAATTCTTAGTAGGATTTAAAAGTGATATAAATACCTATTCCTGCTAAGTGGAGGCAGCATTATTATTCTAAATTCATATTCATGTTTAAAAAGATAAAACAGGGAATTTCATTTATTATAAACAAGTTAGCCTGGCCAGCCATAAATAAAGTAGCCAGGGCCCGCCCATCGTACTACAACCCCCAGTTATACAGTGGGTAACTATATAGCTACGTGGAACGGGTGTTACACAGATACTACAATTAGGTTTATAATGAGTGTTAAAGACAACTACAGTGACAATAGACTTTTATATTTCCCCAACGGCAGCTAGTTTTAAATGCTGCTCAGAAAAAGTCTGTACTTAAACACTGTGAATTAACCTTCTGGCTCACTTGCCAAAGCTACAGCACCTGCCAAGAAACATTTTTAATTAACAAGCTTGTTTTATAATGTCACAATCCCAAATTTAAACCCACTTTATGTATTGAATGAGTCAACAGAAAGACATATACAGAGTTTTATAATCTGACTGATGTTGTGGGCAGGGTTTCCATCATAGGTTGATTTGATTTGGAAATGATCTGGAGCTGCGATTATTTTTCATGCTACATTCACATGGGAACACAGTAAAGCTTAAAGGGGACCTATTGTGCTCATTTTCAGGTTAATAATTGTATTTGAGGTTTTCACTTTAACATGTTTACATGTTTACATGCTTAAATGCTCAAAAAACACTTTATTTTCATCATACGTCTGTGCTGGAACACCTGTATTCGCCCTCTGTCTAAAACGCTCTGTATTAGCGCCTGTCTCTTTAAATCCCCCTCCCGAACAAGCCCAGTCTGCTTTGATTGGTCAGCACCATCACTGCAGCCGTGGAATAGCTGTTACATAAAAAATGTTTACCCCAAAAAATATTTAAATGCGACCACTTTGTAATTCTTAACATTTTAATTAGTGACTGTAATTTAATCGCGCATTTTCCTCAGTAAATGTACAGGATTACAATATATTTATTTTGCAATTTAATTACGTAACCCGATTAAGTGTAACTAGTTACTCCCCAACACAATACATCGATATACTTTGTTGCAAATAAAATAACTCAACAATGACTACGTTTACATGCAAACCATTTTCCAATTAAGGTCAATATTCTGGTTAAGGTAATATTCCGAATAAGGTGCAGCAACTGGAATATTCCGTTTACATGTTAAGTGACATATTCCCGTGTTTCGGCGTTTTCCATTAAAGACCCCGGGCTACTGGCCTACCAGAAACTCTCTTATTTAATGCAACACTCAACCTGTTTACAATGAACAGATGCTGTAAGGTTTGTTTCCAACATACCCCTGTTGTCCTACTTGAGCTTTTGCACCACAGCGTAACTAAAACACTCCTGCTGATCCATTTTGTCCTCAACAATGGAAGACGAGAGCGAGAAGAAAAGGCGAACAAGTGTATGGACGTTTCCTTCCAGCTTATGCCGTCCACATTAGCCAGAGCCCAGAGTCTGTGGATGAAGGTGCGAAGCCAGTTCTGCTGTTCTCCCCGCTTGCCCTAACCATAACAACACCGACAACCCAGGATTTCTTGCGAATCGAGCATGCGCAGACGTTACTGAATATTCCGGTACGGGGCATTTTCCGATTAAGGTGTATACATGTCACAATATTCTGGTTAAAACAGGCATATGCCAGGGGTCTTATTCGGAATATTCTCCAACCGGAATATGACGTCTTTGCATGACTCGTGCGCAACCGGAATATTTAAGATATTCCGAATAATACAAGAATATGGTGTGCATGTAAACGTTGTGATTTTTTCTTTCACACGGGACACAAACAGCCGCCTCGTGGGTGAAAGTCCTGTGTTTGTTTGACTCATCCACCCCGACCTCCTACCTACGTGGACTTCATCGCTCTTTTTGCTATGTCACCTGACTTTCTTCTTTGTTAAGTTGTTATTACAATGCCCATTTGAGGCTGCTGCCTTATAGTAAACGTAAATATGGGTCGTAATAAGCTGCTTGTACCAACGACCGTCTTTCATAAATTGTTTGATCTATTTGTTCGTCTTGTTTCATTGATACTGTGGGAGTTATAAATTGTTTGCTTTGATCATTTTGTTTGACCTCCAGGAAGGTTAGCATCTAGCATTTACCTTGAAATTTGCTATGCATGTTTGTTACATATCAACAAGCTGCTGCAGTAAAGTGCTGTAAAAGGTGGGAGAAAGCCATTTTTAACAGTTCGAAACATTTCTAAAAATGGCCCCTCAAATGTTTTATTGAGCGTGTTTGTTCAGCCTTAAGGCTACAAACAATGTGTTTTATGCAATCTTTGTACCAGCGACTGAGCAACACATCTTAAATAGTCAGGCCGCCTCCTCTGCAGCCAACCTGTTGTGACGGTAAATATGGGTATTACAGCCTGCTGCTCGCTGTTTGGACTCCTTATATAACTGACTCAGGATCTGTCTCTCTCTGCTACTTTCCACTCTGCCTCCACCGCTCTCCCTTTTCCACTTACTAATTTTCTCCCTTTTGTCTACCTCCATCTCTCCCTCTTTCTCTCCACATCTCTTTCCATCTCTCCCAGTATTGACCTACACACCACTGCAGCTGTATCACATCAAGCCAAGGGCATAAATCAAAGCGCACACATATACACACACGCACAACACTGGACATCCCACACACTCATGCACTCTCCTCAAGCCATTTCAGTTTACCGTCCCACATACACACACACACTATAACTCGTCCTCATCTCTATTGCAGTGAACACCCACACAGATTTCTGCACTGGGAGCGAGATGCAGATAAAAAAGAACAAATATAGTGGGGGTCTGATTCCAAAGCGCCGCGCAGGAAATCCACAGGAATTGAAAAGAAGCAAAAAAAAAAATGGTGTTACCTGCTGGTCACCACTCAAAATGCCAGAAATACGACTGGTTATATAATCTGAAGTGCGGCTGCTATTTTAGAAGGTTTGTTTGGGAGGAGGAGAAAAGTTGAGATTTATTGAAAAAAAAAAAAAAAGACATCAAGGTGCAGATGCTCTAAAAATGTAATAGGAAGAATAATTTAAAAAACATTATAGGAAACAGAAAATAATTGAAATGGGGAAAAAAAGGTTGAGTATGACAGAAAATAGGTTGTTTGAATGATATATTTTTGATTGGAAGTATTAAGTCTGGTGGAGAGACCTGCTGAGACATAAATAAAAACGGGTAAATAAAATTAAAGAGATGAATTAAAGAGAAAGAAAACAAACAGGAGGAGGAAGAGAAGGCGCGATGACAATAATGGCAAATGAGCCTGGAGGAGAGATGGAGGGGTAGAATAACGAAGGAGAGGACAGGGGGATGTCTGGTGAGCGCTGCCTCACTTGGAAAAGAAACATGATGAAGGGACTGCCCTTTTCAGTGTGTGTGTGTGTGTGTGTGTGTGTTACGTGCACGTCCATTACAGCCCGCGCGATCAGCCTACTCAAAGCCACACACACACACACACACACACACACATAAATCACAATCACACACAATTCACAGGAGCTGTTTGCTCTTCCGCCTCATTCTCTTCCTGCGTCTCCTTTATTTTCCACGCAGTGAATGAGAGCAAGGCAAACAGGAGGAGGAGGAGGAGGAGGAGGAGGAAGAGGAGGATGGGAAAAAAAGAGGAAGAAAGAGTGTGAAACCTTATGTAACTGAGCCTGGAGGGGGGGAAGACAAAGAGAAAGGAAGAAAGGAAGACAATTAGAGGGGGTCAAGGGTCACTCATGAAGGGCTGATTAAAAAGACAGACCTTTGTTTCATGTTGTGAGGCAGTTGGCAATTTGACTTTTAAAACGACTGACTGCACGAAACCTTAAAGAAACTGTGTGCAGCAATTTTTGTTTCAAGTTTAGCATCACGTGTCCATTTCTCACAAGCTAACTGCGGCGAACAAGATGCACCACATTCATTTCTCGCCGTTAAAATCAGACCATCAGAAGTCCTCCTGCATGTCAATAAAAAAGGCTGAGTCACACCAGCATCTTAACAGCAAGTTAAACTGCGGTGAGCTTTGACATATGGTGAGCCAGAGAGACCAAAATGGAGGAAGCTGTCATCGCTTATTAGCGGTCTGACCCTCCTGTGTCGAAGTACAGCTGCTCGACAGAAGTGAAACGGTTTTCTTTGAACGGTTTATTGAGCTTGCTAACTGAGCTAGCGAGCTCTTTCTCCCTCTCTCTCTGTCAGCAAGCTCGCCAGCTAACTGGAGACCTTTCTCCAATTCTCTTCAATGAACTCTTTATTGAATTAAAGGACGTACACTGCCATCTTGGAAGGATAAGCATCTGTACTGACAGTAGCTGCCGATAGCCAGTGGTATTATCATCTTGGGCCAGCTGCACAAAGCACCTTAAGTTGCCCCTTAACTATGACACTCAAGGCTTAAATGAAATATCTTGGCAGTAAGTGCCTGGAAAGATCTTGTTGCATAAAACCGCAGCGCAATCATTAACTGACCTTTCGTTAAGCCCCGCCCCTTTGTGATGGTCCGACAACCAGGCATTATTATTGCAATATTCGACTGGGCCTATACAAAAAGTTCGGAATGGATTTTTAATCGACTGTATCAGCATATTGTGCGCATCCATTTCCTAATAAAGACACAAACTAGCTAAAAAATGTAGTTTAATTTAATTCAATTTAATTCAATTAAACAAAAAACCTTCACGGGGGAACCTATTTGTTGCTGTTTGCACGTGTGACGCATCAAACGCCCTGATTGGCAGCCAGTGTGTTGATGATAACATTTAAAAGGAGAAAGCTGTGAGTGGGACAATCGATCGCTTTACTGTACGGAGCAAATTACAACCAACACCAGCAAAGGCTACCTAAGACCAAAAGACAGTTTCACGAAAGCTACCTGTCTTATTTTTCTTAGTTTTATCGTCGTATGTTGTGATTAGAGTGATACGCACGTTATAGAAGCTATTGTACACACATATAAATGTAGGTGCCTTGAGATTTTGTCTTGCCCTTTGTGTGCGTTTGTCACAAAAATTTTGAAAACCAATAGTCTAGACCCGTGGTTAGCATTGTCGCCTCACAGCAAGAGGGTTCCTGGTTCGAACTCGGGTCTCCCTGTGTCAGCGTGGGTTTTCTCCAGGTACTCCAGCTTCCTCCCACAGTCCAAAGACATGCCAGGTACTCCAGCTTCCTCCCACAGTCCAAAGACATGCAGGTTAATTGGTGACTCTAAATTGAATTGAATGGTTGTCTGTCTCTATGTGTCAGCCCTGTGATAGTCTGGTGACCTGTCCAGGGTGTACCCTGCCTCTCGCCCAATGTCAGCTGGGATAGGCTCCAGCCCCCCCGCCACCCCTAACAGGATAAGCGGTTACAGGAAATGAACGAATAAATGAAATTAATGTACCACGATAGAATATTTCGGCCCACCCCTTGCAAGCATTTGTCCTAGAATAGATCCAATAAATAAATGTCCTCAAAATATGTCTGTTTTCCAAGATGTGATGCATCACTGTATTGATTACCTATGCTGGACTGAGATAATACAATAAACTATCATATATCTGGATGTAATGTATGCTATCGATTGGCTGTAATGTGCAGAGCTGCATGTTCTCTGGCTTTATGGCAATGGACACTTGTTAGGACCACAACACACACTGGCAGTTCTAACCTTATGAGGACTTTCCAATTACTACATGTAGACTCTAAACCAGGGGTGTCAAACACATGGTCCCTGGGCCAGAACCAGCCCACCAAAGGGTCCAATGCGGCCCACTAGATGACTAGAATAGGAGGTGCCAGTTTTCAGGGGCAAGTTCAACAATGAGTATCCTACTTCCTGTATAATTCTACAATACAGTTCTCCGGTACGCCAATGAATATAACAATATTTATCGCAATATATAATTTGATAATGCTGCGAGTTTGAAAAGTATCCTGACAATGTCTGACACCTGAAGACACCAAATAATTTTCCAGCTCCCCATGGCACTCTTCATAAAGCTGGGGCAAAGCAGTTTGAGAAAAATACTTCCTGCCTGGGAGTTCGTACCTGCGGTCTTGCACTTTAATTTCTTGAACGCGTCTTTCTCCACGGTGCTCATGGGCATCAGGTCTTTGGCTAGAAAGTATGACGCTGCGTCTGTTATATCTCTGCTCCTTTTCGATCGCTTCTCATAGGAGGTTACTGCAGCAAAATTGGACGCTATTGAATGCTGTTTTGGTGCAGCCCCGCTAGCGCTGCACTTGAACACTTGTGGGTGGACGTACTGCAGTTTTGGCCCTGATTTTCATACTGTCAGTGTAGTCCCTGGGATGCCACCTCTTCAGGTGATTTTCCGTTCTGGTTGGCACCAACCGACGATATATTTTGCAGACCATCTTTGTCCGTGCATCGTCACCTTTCAAGTAGCCAAACTACTTCCAAATTATTGACGTTGTGTAACCTTTTTTATCCAGAATTTCGTCCATTTTTTGAGGATAACACAAGCTCTTCCTCAGCTTCACCACCGCTTTGCGCCTCACTTCCACTCATTTTCCCCTCTTTTTGTTGTGTCCACGCTACTTTCAATTCCTCCTAACATCGGAACACACACCTCAGCGTAAACTTTGCAGTGAAAAATGGGCGTGTACAAATGTGTGCAGATTGACTGACAGCTGTCTGTTAACTTCTGCTCCGTGACCCGCTGTTTGGATCTATCTAGGTCTATCGTGACTATAGTGTATCATCGTCATCGACATACATTTTATCATTTTATCGCCTAGCTTCGACCTAGCTGAAATTGCACTTATCCGTCTTAAGAGATGCCAGGCTGTTCTTCTGTTTTGTAATAGGACAAATGTCTACAGAATCTACTAATAATTATTTACACAAAAAAGGGGATAATATTGGAGCTGATGTTACTTATAGTTTATTGTGCAATGGTTTTATTGGTCTGGCCCATCTCAGATCGAAGTGGACCGTATGTGACCCATGAACTAAAATGAGTTTAACGCCCCTGCTCTAAACTATTACAGTAAATAAAGAGAACAGTCAAAGGCTATTAATATCAGGCCTTTCCATTACAGTAAATAGCACACACTGTATGGTGCTAAATAAAGTTTAGTTTATCTCTTTCACTTCTTAGATGAGTTGTGTAGTTGGTGATTTGAATAGCTAAAAATAGAAACGGACTTCCTTTTTCTACAGTGGCCTGTGAACAATGACACTATCAGTGCTGCTCTGACGTCACAGTATCTGTTGCTCTCTTTATTTTAAAGGCGTTTTAAGTTTGATTATGAACAGCTAAAAACGTGTATGAGCAGCTGTGCATGTTATGGGACAGTTGGCTTTAATAGGCAGAATATAGTCGAGAAACAGACAGGAAATGGGGGGAGAGAGAGGATATGACATGCAACAAAGACTTGCATTGGGGACATTGTGGTTTACGAGGCCCTATGAGCATTTTCTTTTTATATCAAAACGAAACATAAGGGCTGTAACATGTGTCTTGTTTTCCCTGCAGGCAGGGTTGACGTCTCACAATGTCTGCCAGATCAAGCTGGTGCACGACTAAAAAGAAAACCATAGTCATACACAGTTCATACAATCACACACAGTTTTAGACCTCAGGTCAAAACCACAAACCGATCCTCACAAAAGACAGCAAAACAAGAACACACACGTACAGCAAATTAATCCCTAGCTGCCTGTACATCCAATCCAGTCGGCGGAGCTCACAGGCTGAAGTGAACAGAGTCGGACAATTAGCGAACCTCCGAGGTCACATTCACTTTAATTACAGACTATAAAACGGCAGCAACAAAACATTCACGGTGCCTTTCCCATACACCTGGCAGGGCAGGGTAGGGTTGGGGATTTTAATGTCATTTCCTGAAGGCTTAACATGACACAGCAAAAATAAATAAAGCAAGTTTAATGAACTTGTGCATCAATAAATCCACTTAAACCCCTCAAAAATTATTATCTGCTGTGAAGTTGTGGCTTTTATGCTCAAATCGAAAAGAATTAACTGCAAGGAGAGACTTCAGTGAGTTAAATATACTCTGCTGACGCCCCAGTATCAAAAAGCTTGTCTCTAAACCAAAAGATATTTAATTACAGCCAACACGAATGTCTCTAGAGTGACATGGAAATTACACGCCTCGTCTTCCCAGGGCTATCGCTGCATCTGTGTAATTATTTAGAGACTTATGGGTGAGGGACTGAATTCATCTAATGGTGTCAGGATGTCATGTCACACTTGATAAGAATTAGCACCTTCTTAGCAAGTGTGCCAACAGACTGCCGCGATATCAAGTACAGTAACACCAAATAAAGGGGAGGCAACACATGAGAGGGGGGTTGAGAGGCTGTTGTAGCAGCACACACACAGAAAACACCCCAAACAAACACATACATGAGCCCAGTATACAAACACGCACACACACACACCAGTAAAGTCGTCACTCACCCACGTGTACCCCAGTAACAAAGGGATACACAAACACACTAATCCGCTCAGGCCATTGGTGTCACTACAGCGTAATCCTGGAGTCTATGAGTAGCTTAATCTAAGTCACATGACTGTAGGTACACACAGTCTAATCAACACACACACAAAGAACTAATTATAGCATTGTCAAGTTTGATTGACAGAAGGTGACTCTCCCAACGGCAGCTGCTTGTTTAAGCCAATAGGAGAGGAGCTGCATGATGACATCATCGCACTGACACTGAGCTCTGAATACTGGTTTTATAAAAACTTTCCTGGACTTTCTGTCTCCAACATGCTTTCTATATCGGAGCAGCAAGTAATTGCATAATTGATTCATCAGTCTGAGTAATTTCTTAAGGAAAACAAGTCAAAATTCTCTGATTCCATCTTCTTAAATGTAAATATGTTCTGTTTTTTTACTCCTGTGTGACAATAAACTGAATATGTTTGGGTTATAGACAAAACAAGACATTTGAGGACGTCATTTTGGTCTTTGGGAAACACTGATCGACATTTTGTTCACCATTTTCCGACATTTTATAGGCCAAAATCCCCCAAAAATTGACAGATTGACAATGAGAATAATCGTTAGACGCATGAGGAATTCATTTAAAAATCCCACATAACATACAGTGTATGCCACTAGTGTTTTTGTTTCAAGGTTCACTGATGTTAATGTCAACTCTATTTTTGTAATAAAAAAAAAAAAGAAAATTAGTAACTTACTGTAACTTACTTACTATTAGTAAATTTACTGCCAAATTTTGGTCTGATTTTAGGTGTCATTTTCAAAAATTTGAACACAGTTTCAAGTTTTTTTGTTAAAGATGTCATCATACATTTTGAATATAAATTGTTATTTTTAAATTATTTTTTTTTATTTAAAAAAATCTTCATGATTTTATATATTTGTTAAACACTCCAAAAATGTAAAAAAAAAAAAAAAAAAAAGGATATATACACAAAAAATTTTAAAAAAAATACTTAAAATGTATTCAATTGAATATACTACATTTCAAACATTTAAAAAATATATTAAAAAAATAATAGAATAAAATACTATGTATAATCAAAAAATTTACAAAAAAAATTATTTTAAAAGAGAAAAATAATTTAATGTCTGATTTACATTTTATTTTTATTTCTTTTCTTTCCATTCATTTTTTTAAATCATTTTTTGTGTATGTCCTTTTTATTTTATGCTTCTTTTAGTAGGATTTGATTACACAACATTTATAAAAAAAATACTAATCGAATTGAATATTATTTATTTCAAACATTTAAAAAATATATATAAAAATAAAATACTATGCATATGTAAAACACTAACAAATGGGAATTATTTAAAAAAAAAGAATTTGATGTCTGGTTTTCTTTTTATTTTTATTGTATTTTTTCCTTTCCTTTTTTTATTTATTTTTATTTTTTTATCCTTTCTATTTCATTAATGAATGAATGAATGAATGAATGATTCGATTGCACTTACATATACATAGTTCACAACTTGCTTACAACTTAAGACTATTAAAGTTTTTAAAAATTTAAAACATAAAATCATAATTTTCTTCTGTGTGACTGATATAAACAGAAAAACAACTACACAGGTGACACTATAAAAGGTTAAACTATCACTATGTGGTCACAGCTTTCACCTGTATACCTCTTTCCCCACTTCCTGCCTGGAGAACCTGAAACCATGGCAACCCTCTATAGGGTTCTTAAGCCCTTATATGGGCGTGCACATCACCATCAACACCACATTACAATGGTGTCCGATGAGATAAGCCGATCAATACCAGACTGATATCCAATACCATTATCTGCTCCAGGAACACTAGTAGCATGATGGGATGTCGTCCCCATGACGACAGGGGTTGATGGGTAAACTGTGTTTCCTATTGATCGGCATATGATTTACAGTTGACGGTCAATGCCAGTAATGGATAACGATTTCAGCGCGCACACACACACACACACACACACACGTATGATATTAAGTTGGACAGTTGTCATCTGTTTGTTTGCATTA
Organism: Epinephelus moara; assembly: GCF_006386435.1. Taxonomy (NCBI): domain Eukaryota; kingdom Metazoa; phylum Chordata; class Actinopteri; order Perciformes; family Serranidae; genus Epinephelus; species Epinephelus moara. The sequence goes on from NC_065522.1 coordinate 16,194,465, forward strand.
GAAATAAAGCATTTCTCATTGTGGATATTAGCTCATCAATAACTAATGAGGCAGATTTGTGTGTGTGAGTGTATTTGCCAGTAAGAGGCTGATATCAAACCATCGATATCTTCCTGTAAAGCACAGTGCAGAGGCCAACAAGCAGCTATCACAGGTCTAATAAGACAGAGAGCCGTTACTGAGTGATTACGTCAGATCGGCTATCAGAGATTTGAACACAACTTATCATCACAGTGGAGGTAAGAGAGGAAAAGGACGCAGCCAGGAAGTGGGCAAGGCACGGGAAGGAAGTCAGCAGACACAGGCACATCAGATAAGATTAAGGTCTGATTTAAGCGCTGATGAAGTTACACCTGAGAGGGAGGATCGAACACAGAAAAGACAGATCACGTGATGGATCCTTCAAGAGGTTGACTAATGCAGAAAACACATTAAATCGTTTTTTAAAAAGCATTGTGACAGAAGAGTGTAAGGCTTCAGATAAAGGCAGAAGTCCTTGAAATGGCTTCAAATCCAAATGCACACGCCCATTCTTTGGTGAGATGTTTAAATCTTAATGTTACCCCTTAAATAAAAGAGCAGCTCAAAGGTTTAATCAGGGTCCCAGCGTGGCTCTGATGAAAAAGGTTTAATCAGGGTCCCAGCGTGGCTCTGATGAAAAATTCCACGACTTCCCCAACTAAGTTAATAAGTTAAGAGCACTTCCATGAATCTTAACATTTTACCCCTCCCTGGGTTGCTAATGTCACTTTTTACCTTGAAGAAGTCCTGTTGTAATATGTACAAAGTTAAGAAAAGCTCTCAAAAGAGATACAATGCTGCAAAAATGGAAGAAAAAAAAATGCTGAATGCCAACAGGATGGTGAAAGTATTACTTGTAAAATTCCTTGACATTACCCAACACCTCTCTAGGAACTGAGTTTAACGGGTTAAATCACACCTCCACACACACACACGTTCTCTTTCACGCCATTTTTTCCTACCTTGGCCCTTATCTGTCCCGAGGTCGACACTTTGCGGATCAACTTGTGCGACGTCTCTTCTTGTTCCCCATCGCTGTCTGATGACTCTTCGCCAGCTTCTCCAGCCTAGAAAACAAGCAGGAAAAGACGGAAGAATTATTCAAATTTGTTAAAATTCAGCGGCACAGTTAGTATTGTCACCTCGCAGCAAGAGTGTTCCTGGTTCGAACCCAGGGTGGGGGAGCCCTTCTGTGCAGAGTTTGCATGTTCTCCCTGTGTCAGGCATGGGTTTTCTCTGGGTACTCCAGCTTCCTCCCACAGTCCAAAGACATGCAGGTTAATTGGTGACTCTAAATTGTCTGTAGGTGTGAATGGTTATCTGTCTCTATGTGTCAGCCCTGTGATAGTCTGGTGACCTGTCCAGGGTGTACCCTGCCTCTCGCCCACTGTCAGCTGGGATAGACTCCAGCGCCCAAGCGACCCCGAACAGCATAAGTGGTTACAGAAAATGAATGAATTAAATAACTGTCAGATATTACTCATTTATAATATCTGGAGCCCTGTGAAGAACAAACTATCTGAATTTGAATTTTTAAAGTCTAGTGGAAAAGTTCAGCCATTGATTTAAGAGAAAGCAGTTTAACTGGCTTCATCTACATCTGTTAAATAATCTGTGGTTACCAAGGTTACTTTGTTGTTTACTGCTTTCAAACTACCTTTAAAACACTCTTATAATAGCTTACTAGCACCAACTAGGTCAAATTTAGACAAATCTGACTGACCCAAAAAATAATTAAAACTTCTTAAGATCTGGTGTTCTACAAGATTTGAACTTTTGCAAGACTCAATAAAATTACTTCAAAGCAAGGTCACAATTTTAGAAATACTGGGGTCATAATGTCAAGCAGCCCCTCCCTCCACTAGAGCTTTGATCAGGCTGGAAAAAAATCAGGCCCGACCCTATGTGAACCTGCATAGTCTCTGTCCAAGCCCTACCTGAGCCTGGACCACGACAGCAGTTTTGGGGTTGAGCTACATTGAAAACCTGAATTTCCACCGAAAATGTACAAGCTAAATTCAGTTGAAGGAGGCATCCATAAATAGTCACTCTGAGCTTCATAGCAGACTCTGGCACTGATCCCAAATTCAGAGCGTTTTGAAATACTTCTGTTATTCAGAGCACCAGCGACAGAGGCTCTGGCACTCTGCCTGAGGAGATGTCAAGATGGAGCAGCAGAGCACCTAGCGCAGCTAAAGTGAAACGTAACTATTTGTTAATTCATATGCAAATAGACAGTCAGCATATCCTCCTGAGATTCTGTGTCTACATGAGGACATTACATTTTGGGTTTACTTGACCTCATCCTTCATTCTACTTAACTTAGACCTATTGTCCTCGTTCGTAGACACTTCTCTGTACAATCTAGTGGTAGTAAGAGCACAATACACTAATCCATGTAAAACCAAGATGGCAGCCATCTCTGCTAAGTCAGTCTGCAGCTGATCCTGACACAAAAGTTGACAAGGTCCAAAACCTGATCAGATTGAACAGTCGAAACTTGTTTATTTATGATTAATGTTTGTAGTTTAATATGGCAACAGATTTGACCAATTTTAGCAACAGTAACAGGCTAAGACACCGTTAATTAGGAAGTACTTGTTTAAAGACATTGATTGTCTTCTCATTTGAGGACAGTGGGACTTTATTATAATTGACAATGTTTCCTTTTATCTACTTAGCGGGTCCTGCTGATCCCAAATAGCTAAGAGTCATTAAAAATGCATGCCAAACATACGTTCAGGTCCCAGGAGGATATACCCAATTCAATTCAAGCCTGGGGTAAAGTTGAGAAATTACGGCTAGGCCCAAACCCGGTGGGTCAGGTCTGGCCCAATTGAGTTTGGGCAGAAATCAAAGCTTTACCCTTAAAACCTTTGTCAATTTTTTTAGGAATTTTGATATTCCTGCATGTTTAGTGGTCATCTGTTTGAGAGTTTAGCAACATGATGGTCTAACAGCTGTTTCCTCAGATTGTTCTCTACTCGACCAGAGATGAAATCTGTTCACTGTCAGATTGTTCCAATAGCTTCTGTATGTCTTCTATTTGTCCTGTGCCCTTTCAGTTTTCAAATTAAAATGGTCACTGTCCAAAAACTGTTGATATCTGCCTGATGTGTGACTTTTACTTACAACATGCAAACTGCACTTTACGTCCCTATATTTTCAACAACAACAAAAAAAAAAATACAACAAGGACATGACCTCTGTGTCATCAGTGATAGCTAAAGCCCCGCTTCAGACGCTTCACTGATTGTCTGAAATCAACTTCTCCGCCATTTTGTACTCATGCAGCACTTGTACTGTGCTTTCAAAGAAATACACAGCAACCACAAAAGATTCTTGACCAACATGCGTGTTCACACATTAACAGTGTCCTCTGGTTGCTTGACCTTGACTTCTTCATTCTGATGCTTGCAGTGTGAACTACTGAGTTACGTTCTGATGATTCATCACTTCCTGTCTGCTGATAAGATTTGACTGCTTACTCTGATAGTAACGGGGCCGAACTGTATATGATAAGGATTTAGATGTCCAATGTTAAGACGCAGTTCAAACTGAAGCTGTGCTTTCAGTTTCAAAGGCATTTAAATGAATCTTATTTATTTTTACATGTAAATAAAAAAACAGTCTTGTAGACATCAGGGACAAAACTCAAACCGATTCTCACAAAGATATAATAATTTGAACTTAAGCTAGATTTAAGACTTTTTTAATGCCACCTGGAATTTAGTTTAACACCAATTTTATAATAACAAAATTAAAGAAACTAAAAACATGAACCAACATTATAGGGTAAGGGACACATTTTCCAAATGTCTGTTGTAACATAAAACATGACATAGCAATTTTGTGTTTTTCAGGGATTCTTCTGCCTTGATTCGCACTGTGTTGAGTTTGAAAAACTTCTGCATTGGGTCTTTTGATGGAGACCACTCTCATGTTTTTGGGAAATGTCAGGAAATAACTGTAACTGAGCACATACTAGGATATGAGGTTCCTAATAGTTGTTTGGTGCTTTATCTATGTAAATTTTCTGAAGAACATGTTATTGCTAGTGATAGATATTTGTCAGATATTGCTAGTAGCAAGCAAGAAAGCTATCACCAGGAACTGGGGTAAAGACCACAACCAACAAAGAACCAATTGCTAACAATTGGGGAAGAACTCTTTTTAATGGAGAAATTGACACATACTGAGACTGCAAGAAGCACAACTGGAAAGAAAACAAGACTCAAAAAGACGACACTGGACTGGAATAACAATCAATAGACGCTAATCCTTATGGCTGTAAATGTGTATTTACCCAACCAGTTTTTGTTTTGTTAGCTCTTGTTACTTTTCAGTTATCTTGTAATGCTGTTGTAACCGACATGTCAATGTCACAAAAATTGTTTTAATAATGATTTAGGTGACAAAAAAGAAAAACTTTTGCATAAAATACAAGAGCTTTGTACTGGTTTCAGCCATGCCACGAAATCTTGGTTAAATAGACTATTTTCGTTGAATTTGCTCTTTCCCAAGTCGTCCAGGGTACAGTGATAGCTAGCGAGCAGTCAGTGGATCCTCTGTTCTGAGCATCCCGGCCGCAGGGTGTCTACAGATATAACCAAGTTAAATTTGAGACTTTTAAAGACCTTTTTAATACCACATTATGAAATTTAAGACCAAACCTGCAATGGAAATACACATTATATATATATATGTGTGTGTGTGTGTGTGTGTGTGTGTGTGTGTGTGTGTGTGTGTGTGTGACACACATGTGTAAGTACTCTTTCCAAGTAAATACACTTTTGTCAGTTTAAAATTAACACAGTAAGAAAAAATGACAACAATTGGGTGAGTCATAAATGCAATAAATTTATAATCGCAAATCTTCGTCCAATGATTGTAAACAGTCATTGGTTCTGTCAGGCTGGAGGAATTTTCACGGTAATGTAAAATATTTAAGATCCATCGAATCTGAATTTAATACAATTTAAGACTTTTAAGGCCTTATATTAAAAAAAACTTAATTAAAGATAACTGAAGACTTGTTAAGGCCTTATATTAAGAGAAAACTTAATTTAAGAGAATTTAAGACTTTTTAAGGCCTTATATTAAGAGAAAATGTAAGTTAACAGTTTAAGACTTCTAAAGGTTTTATATAAAGAAAACTTAATTTCAGATAATTAAAGAAAAGAAAACTTAAGACATTCTAAGACTTTTTAAGGTCTTATATAAAGAAAACTTAATTTAAGACAATTTAAGACTTCTTAATGCCTTACATTAAGAGAAAACTTAATGAAAGACAATTTAAGACTTTTTAAGACCTTATTTTAAGAGAAAATGTAAGTTAACAGTTTAAGACTTCTAAAGGCTTTATATAAAGAAAACTGAATTTAAGATAATTAAAGACTTGTTAAGCCCTTACATTAAGAAAACTTAATTTAAGACATTCTAAGACTTTTTAAGGTCTTTTAAGACATGTTATGGCATTTTATTAAGAGAAAACTTAATTTAACACAGTTTAAGGCTTTTTAAGGCTTTATAATAAGAAAACTTAATAAAGATAATTTCCCACTTTTTAAGGCCTTATATTTTGGAAAACTTAATTTAAGACATTTTAAGACTTTTTAAGGACCTATAGACACCCTGGGACGGAAACAAAATATGTTGTTGGTACCACTATCCTGATATGCGTAACGTTAACGCGAGAGGCTTTTGGTAAATATATTTTAATAGATATCTTAAATAATTCTTAGATTTTGCAATACAATGTCAAAAAATCATAAAATCCTACTTCCCATGTCCTTGCAGTTTTAAGACTTTTGAAAGATTGATTTAAGACACTAATGACATTAAAGCCTTTTAAGACTTCGATCCACAGTAATCAGGCAAAATGTGTTGAAGATTTAGATTTCCAGAGACTGCAGGTCAATCAATTTAAGCTCCTAAAAAGTTTAAAATGCAACAAACAGTGATTTCTTTAAGCATTGGTGGGTTTTTTGTGATTCTGCAGGGCAAGTTTCATAGATATGTGGAGGAAATCTGGCACCATAGAGCCGTCACCGCTTACTGTATGTAGCAGTGAAACCTGTGTCCATTGTTTGCACTTAGAAACTAAACCTGTGATGTTTTATGACAGATAATAAGCCATATCTTTACATCAGAGTTAAACACAGATTAAGCAGGACTTACAATGTGGGTCCTTTCAGAGTCCGCCTGAGGTGACCCCAGCGGCTCGCCGTGCTCTGCCACGTACAGGACGTTGGGGTTCAGTTTAGACGCCATGACGAGCCGAGCTCACAGTCGAAAGCAAAAGGAACAGAGAGGGAGGATGAGAGAAAAAAAAAAAACACGACAGAGAAACAGAGAGAAGACACAAGTGTGAAAGAAATGGATGGAAAGTTTGCCAGTTGCAGAGGAGGAGGAGGAATAAAAAAAAAGAGGAGAAGAAGAGTGGAGTTTGGCGAGGTGAAAGCTTGGCTGAGTAGAGGAAGAGAGGAGAGGATGACGAATGGGACAGCAGGCTCCGGGACGCCACACTCGTCCTCTTGCCGATCTCTCTATCCAGGGCCAACTCTGGAAAAGATGGAGGAATGAATTATTGATTAGGAGAGAAAAGCTCGCTGGAGTTTTTTTGGGAGGGTGGGTGGGGGGGTGGCGTCTCCCTTTGCTGGAAGTTATGAACACATAAACAGTTCTGAACTCTTCTTCGACTATTATTCTCTTCTTCCTCATCCATTGCACTCTTTCAGTTGATGACAGCCACTTCTCCTTCTTGGTTCCTCTTTTCTTTCTTACTGTGGGAAGACACTGAGGTTTTTAACAGTTCAGCTCTGTGTGTGTTTTGAAACAGAGGCGGTGACATGCAGATTGGCCCTTTAGGGCAAGTGACACAGCCAAAATCATAGTGATGATGATGATGAACGCAAATGGCAAACATGATGGTGAAGGGCGAACACAGAGGAAGGATGATAATGATGATGATCATATGGCTCATTAGAGAGAGACTCTCCTGCATTACACATGCAATATGGGACCATGTCACACTCAATGCACAGTGTTGTTTATAAAGACACCCAAAAAGTAAATACATGCAGGCTGTGTGTGCGTGCAGGCGGGCGCGCACGTGTGTGTGTGCGTTTCCTTGATTACGATGTGGACACGTTATTCAAAAACCTGTCTGCATCTCACTTCGCCACCGCCCCCGTTCACACCAAACTTGAGCACATCAATGTTAAGCACAGAGCAGGGTACAGAGCCAGCAGCGTGCACAGGGAGGCTGTGGGTCTGTTGGATTGTGTCTCTGTGGCTCTCAGGTATTAAAGACATTAATGATAAACACAAGCGGATGCACAACAGGCTGTCGTGCGCTCCAGCCAGCCACAGCTTCATCATTCATTCCCGTCCACATCGCTGTGTTACTGTACGGTGGCGGAATAAAACGTCAATATTCAATTTGACTCGTGCATATTCGTCAAACGGGCTCAGCGGGCTCAGCTGTCACCAAACGCGAAAACATTTATCGGCGACCTGGACGGCCACCGTTACCGCGCGGCCACCTCCTCCTCCTCCTCCTCAACTGCACAAATAAACCCCCTCTCTGTGCTCTCATGTGTCGATGAAATATGGATATTATTTACCTTCGCACGTTAATTTTGTCCTCCTGCTCCTCCGCCGGACGGTTATCAGCGGCGGCGGCTCCCGCTCCTGTTGCCCGGCCTGGGTCGCTCGTCAGCCGGCGTTTAGGTGCTCGCGGTCAGCGGCGGCGGCAGTAGCAGCGTGCGGGTCTCTCCGGTGGTGCTCGCCTTGCAGAGAGAGACGCGGTCATACGCATAGCGTCGGAGCGGATCTGAATCAGGTAGGAAGAGGAGGGAGGGAGGTGGAGGAGGAGGAGGAGGAGGAGGAGGAGGAGGAGGGAGCAGGGGCGAGAAGAGAGACGGAGAGAAAAAGAGAGAGAGATTTGAAAGCGGCCGTGTGTTGAGTCGCCTCCAGTCGCTGTTCCGAGGTTAAACGGAGAGCAAATAACGCGCACACGCACGCATGCGCGCGCGGGAGAGAGCGCGAGAGAAAACCACAGGCCTGATATAAACACAGAGACAACAGTTACCAACAAGATGCTGACACTGGGAGAGGAGACAAGGAAGTTTGGAGACTTTTATAAATTAAATTCTGAGCACTTAACAAGATGAGTGTTGGATTACGGCGCTGCTTAGCATTGATTTGAAAAGTTAAAATCGATTAATAAAATATTAAAGTGTTTCTTTTTATCGAGGCACTACCTCAAGAAATGCTGGTGTTAAAACCCTGGCTCTCAGTGTATTAATGCACGTGGAAAATTGAATCTGAGGGCACATTAGCACCAGGATAGTCTGGGACTCTGTTCAATTGGGCGGGGAGTGCCAAAAAATTTCACACCTTCATTTGGTTCGGTTCACTTTCACACTGCACTTTTTAAAGCGGACTAAACCGCCTGGACAACGTCACGAGGTTACGACAGTTGCTCCTTTGGGGGCGGTATTGCCCGAAACGACCGCTGAACTTGGGTTCACTTCCTCTCTTTGGTTTGCTGGATAGTCCGTTTGCATTTCCCACTGTAAGCGAATCGCACCAGAATTCACTTGCAAGTGAACCGAGACCCCCAGTTTTCAAGCGGACCAGGCTTCGCTCGTTTGGTCTGCAACAGAATTCAAATGAGCATTCACACCACTCCAAATGAACCAAACTATCCGTGGAAGCAGACCACGGTTCGTTTAAAGCGGACCAAATAGCACCAGTGTGAATGCATCCTAAGACCATGTTAACACGAAAATGATCCGCTGAAAACAGATTTGTTTCTCAGTTTAGTTTTGAAAAAAGTTCCACGTTCTGACGGCAACATTTTGATAACAAGGATGCACAAGGATCTGCAAAAATGACCAAAAACACTGTAGTACACATGCTAGGCCAGTAGTTGGCGGTGTGACTTTGTATGTAATGAAACAACATGCGCCTACGCACATGCGCTTCCTTCTACAAAGCGGTGACGTATAAACAAACAAAATGGCAACGGCATGAATGTTTGTCTGGACGGACAACGAGGTGGAGTTGCTACAGTAAATCTATACTTTGCTGGAGAAGCGTTGATAAATTCAGTAGGGTGAGCAGCATCAACAAAGCTTTCCACATCCACATACGACGTGCAAGGTACCCTGGGTGCGTTGTTTGTTGACGTTCTGGGACATGGTGTCAACTTCTGTCTGTTACATGTATTGTCTTCTTTCAAGATACATTGACATACAGTCTCTTTCAAAATAAATGCACCACATCGTTTTTTTTTCCTTCAACAACAAACACACTTGGTTGGGTTTAGGAAAACAAGAACAGGGTTTGGCTTTAGAATCTTACAGGATGCAAACACCACTCTCTCTGGTGAAAGTCAGTGTTTGTCGGACACATCAACCACCCCTCCCGCCCGACTTTCGCTGGCTTAACTTACGTCCATGTCCCGCCACGTTTCCCCCTTACACCACTGGGTGCCGTTAAACTATAACAGCAATCGGCTGTGTATCATGCCAGCATTAAAGGATGCCTTTTTTCGTTGGTCCCCCCTCTGTTGGGGTACCTAGCACACAGATCTGGTACTAAAAGGTGGAGCTGTGAACACTGCAGTCTGTTGATTGGTCAATAGAGGACGGTCACTCTGCTCAGGGCTGAGCTGTGGCTGGTTTTCGCTAGTTCTAGGCCCTATCCAGACCATATATGGAGTGTGGACTGGTAGCCGAAGAGGTACCAGTTCACCTCCTGGGCACTGCTGGGGTGCCCTTGAGCAAGGCACTGAACCCCCAACTGCTCAGGGTGCCTGTTCATGGACAGCCCCCTCAATCTGACATCTCTCCATTTGCATGTATAGGTCTTTTTTGTGCATGTGTGTGTATTTCGGGCCTCTGTATCTATGACAACAAAATGAAAAAAAAAAAAACAGAATTTCCCCTCTGGGATTAATGATGAATATCTACTATATTCTTCTTCCTCTGTAGTTATCAACCAGTGAGACCGTAGGGGCATGACCCCCTCTGATACAATTCCTGGCCCCTCCTCCAGCCCCCCATTGCGACTTAAGGCCTGAGTTGTCATCGGGGGATCCACAGCCCCTAAGGTGTCCTAAGGGTTATTGCAGGGGGGGCTCTAAATGATTGTTTGGTCATAAAATTTGTTAAGCTTTTTTTCTTTTTCACCAATTAAGATCTTAACATTAATCCAACATATTATTAAAAAAAACCATTTCATTTAAAGAGCAACACAGAGATCCAGAGTACACTCTACCAATGATCGCAAATTCAGAGCACTGTTGGAATACTCCATCCAGTACTTCCGTTATTCAGAGCACCAGAGACAGAGGCTCTGGCACTCTGTCTGAGGAGATACCGAGATGCAGCAGCGGGGCACCTAGCACAGTGAAAGTGAAACTTAACCATTTGTTAACTCCTATGCAAATAGGGGATCAGCATATCCTCCTGAGATCCTGTGTCTTCATACGAGGACATCACATTTTACTAACACATTTTTAGACCTGTTGTCCTCGTTTGTGGACACTTTTTTGTGCCATCTAGTGGCAGTAAGAGCTCAATACATTAATCCATGTCAAGTCAGTCTACAGCTGATCCCAACACAAAAAGTGGACTAAGTCCAAAACCTGACCACATTTGATCATTAAAACATTATGATAAATAATGTTTGCAGTTTGATATGGCAACAAATTTGACCAATTTTAGCAACAGTAACAAACTAAGACACTGTTATTTAGTAAGTACTTGTTTGAAGACATCGGGACTTTATTATCATTGACAGCGTTTTCGTTTTTTATACTAATCAGGTCCTACTGATCCCAAATAGCTAGGAGAAATTAAAAATGCATATAAAACAAAAGTTTGGGTCTCAGGAGCTTAAATTTCTTTGCTATTGCTTGTAAAATACTGGGTACTTTTACCTCTTTAGGCCTCTTAAAATAGTACAAACGAGATTTGTTTGAAGTGAGCACAGGCCACAAATCTCTTTTGAATGAATAAAACAGCTTATGGGCCAAACCGGAGAGTAGGTGGATTCAAATCTCATGGCTTTTTATAGTTTGATTTTGCATGCAAGAGATACACAGTGCAGAGGAAGCCCTGCTGCTGCTGCTGCTGCTGGCTCAAATCTAGTGACACAACATTCCTCTTGCAGGTCATAACACATGAATTTAGTCCTTCTGCCCAGACTTGCTCTCAAAGTTTGTTTCTGCACTTATGAATCTGCACTCTTAAATCTTGACCCGTGGACTGATTTGTGCTCAGACTTCAGCTCGCTCAGTGGAGTTGTTGTTAAGGAAAAGTCCACATCTAAACATGGATAGAGCTCCATCAGGAAGGGAGAGAAACATCCACATTAATAAAGGAGGGGGAGAGCAACATTTGCACACTGACACAGATACAAGGGCAGAGAGACAGATATACACATGCACTGACACAGCACACACACTGGCACCGCTCAGTGCAATAGTAATTTGTTTACAGTTGATTAAATATTCATGCTGAATTAGCTGTGAGCCTGCCAACAGTCACTTCATTTACACCATGTGTACGTGTGTGTATGTGTGTGTGTGTGTGTGTGTGTGTGTGTAGATGGATGTGTGTGTGCCCTTCTCAGTCTCCCTCCTCCACCTGTATTTGTGTGTGTTTTCGTCAGGTTGTACCAGTCGGCCCGCGGTGTGGAAAAGGTGGTACACGTGCACAATAGCGGGCGTGCACACACACCTGCTGGATTCCCCCGCCGATCAGGTGATAGTGTTACTGTATTCAGGTCTTTTTCTGCAGTTGCCCTTGACAACAGTGGGAAGGAAGGGCTAAAGGATGGAGCGGAGGGAGGAAGGGAGGAAGGGAGGGAGATGACCAAGGGTGGAAATTTCATCTGAACAGAATACACTGCAAAATAAATAAATAAAATGTACGGCTGCAAATAAAGGTTATTTTTCAATTACGTTCTCTATGAAATGTTTTTAAAGGAGTTAAAATATCAACCCAGTTTACCAAGATTCCAAAGTGATGTCTTCAGGTGTCTTGTTTTGTCCAAAAATGTCCAAATATATTCAATTTACAATGATATAAAACAGAAAACTGCAGCAAATCCTCACACTGGAGAAGCTGGAATCATCGAATATTTGGCGTTTTTGCTTAAAAAACAGAAACAGCTCAGTCGACTAATGATGGCATGTACAAGGTTGATTTGACAGTGTTTTTGGCATATTTATCTCAGGTTAAGTTACATTTCTATTAACTGTTTTCTCTGTTAAACTGCAAGATGATTGTCGCACCTCAGCAGGAGGTAAATGAAGTGTTTTCTGTAAATTTCTTTTACCCTCAAAACCAAAGACATCACAATATTCCTCAAATCTGACAAGGAAGGAAAGACAGAGAAGGAAAACACACACACATATACACACCTCCTCTTAGCTCTCCCAGGGAGCTCCTCACAGGTTGTCAAATTTCCTCTCTTCCCCATCCAAGCGTTGCACAGCGGGAGCCGCAATCACAGCTGAGCAATAAAAGAAACTGATAACAAAGAGATAATTAACGGCTCCGTGTTACGTATCAAACTGAGGGCAAATTACTGCGCCGTCATTATCATCATGCAAACACAAACATACTGTCGCACATCCTGTACTAATCTTTCACAAGTTGTCCCCGTTCCCGCCGTATTTATCTCCTTAATAATGTGCCGTTAACACATTGCAAAAATATCCTTGTTACTGCTGCTGTTTGCAGGGAAAATAGACGTTATTCAGTTGGCCTAGTTGTGTGAATGCAACACTTTGAGTCATACAGCTAATCTTCTACGGTGGTCCCTCTTTACTCATTATGTTCACAGCCGATTTCGGAGTTTTTGGTTGCGTGTGTTCATTTGTAACCTCCTTTTTTCCTTTATTAAATTCATCTGATTGGTTTCCAGCCATTACAACATGCTGCTTCAGTGACAAGATATGCTGTTATTAGTCATATTTGGGACGTATGTGTTTGCTTTACTTATGAGAGCTAGATGAGAAGATGACTACCAATGGTGTGTCTCAAACCACATAGGCTACTTCCGTATATGTAGTATACTGTGTGTACTATACTCATTGGCATAGTGTGCAAATTTCAACAGCGTAGTGTTGACTCAAACCAAACACAGCCGTTGTGCACTCACCGGAAATGATGACCGCAAATTAGCTAGTTAGCAAACTAGCATTAGCATTCGCATTATCGTTCGCAGTACCAAATCATTACAGACTGCTAAATTAACCCAACAAACATATTGCTGGCTTATACCCAACAACAGTACAATGCAGCGACGTTCACGGTCACACAGTCCTCGGCTGCTATTTCCAGTTTGAAAAGTGGTCCCTCCCCTTCCGCTACGTAGCCAAGATGGCGACCATTGAGGGCAGGAAGTGTCTATAGTTCCACACTCAACTTTTTGACAGTTTTGAGTGCACCATCCGGGTAGTCATAGTGCACTGCATTTTTCCATTAGTCTCATTGTGAACGCACTTATGCAATCAAATTATTAAGTGTAGGCCTAAGTACAGTACGCAATTTGAGACACAGCACAAGTCTGTGTGGTAATATGAAGCTACTGCTAGCTAGCTTTCTTAGCTTAGCCTAGCTTAGCTTAGCTTAGCACAAAGACCAGAAAATATGTTGTTTTTACACTTTTTGTGTTTGTACAGATTGATCAACAAGATACATGTTAATAAGTAAATTTGGATAGTGCTAATAGGCATATTGCTGCCTTAAAATGGGGTTGTGTTTATCGTGTTAACAACAAAAGTCAGTATGAACACCCCATTTGTGATATTTACAACCTGCAAAGTGAAAATTTTCTGAAAGCTCAGAGTTCATGATTTGTGACTTGCTTGCCATGGGAGCCAAGATAGTATATTGTAATTTGAGTTGTATCAAGTATTGAGTTTTTCTTTGGAGATGTTGTTATTCTCAAAGGCCTCATCTTTTCCTTCTGTCGTGCCTTTGCATTTCCTGCATTGACCCACCCGTTAGCTTACTAAATATTTAGCCTTGGTGGCCTCTCAACGCTGACAGTATCATCAATGTTGCCGTTGTGGCAGCGATACTCTCAACCGCTGGAATGCCAAGCGTATTGTGTACACGACTTCCCATGTCGTAACCACAAGCTCTCAAGGGCTATTTGAGACCTGCATATGTCACCTTCGGACAGAGGCAGGCTTGTTGTTTCGGGGTCATCCCTATGTTTCCAGGGTTCTATGTTTGTATGTTCCCCACTTACCACCCAAAAAGGTTCTATGTTCCCCGCTCAACCAAAAAGGGTTCTATGTTTCCCTCTTGGTTGAGTGGGGAACATAGAACCTTTTTTGCAGGGTTAAGTGAGGAACATAGAACCCGGGAAACATAGAACCCAGGAAACATAGATACGCTCCCGCTGTTTCCCCCTGTTTACAGTCTCAATGCTATGCATAGCTAGCTAGCTGCTGGCTGTAGCTTCATATTTAGCTCGTCTGGCTTTGTCCAAAGGTGACAAAATCTACCTATAACAACCTCATTATTCATTATTCATTAATTATCAATTTAATGTAATTAAACCTCTTTTGTATTTAACCTGTACCAAAATAAGAGTGTAAAAATGACTTTCAGCTAAGCTAAGATAGCTAGCTGCTAGCGTTAGCTTCACATTGTATGGTTCAGCGTCAGTGTTTTTTCACTTGGCCAGTCGGGTAAATGGGGCAGAAATCTACATGCCCAAAGTCAAATTTTAACTCTCACTAATACAAATTATGATTTATTTTTTAGTAGCTATCAAATATCAACAAAGGCTAAAGTTAACTGTCATGAAAAACTACCCTTTTTTATCCAGGTTTTACATTGTTAGAGTTTTGCCCACATCCTTTAATGCCAACCAACTAAACTCCTCTTTACAGCATGCACTTCAGCTCATAAACCTTCTTTTTACCTGCCGCCATTTTCTTGTGCCTCATTGGTGCAAGAAACAGAGTTGACAAGGAAGTATGATAGCTCACTCCCTCGCTATTTCCATCAACAGCTCTGGAAAAAATAATGTGTTTGATTATCTTTTACCACTTGATCAGGAGAGTAATTTGCTGGATTTACTAGCCAGACATAGCATTTTAATTGCCTGGGCAGTTGGGCAATCCTTATTGTTGAGTGCTGTATTGACTGTAAAAACATGTGGTGCATCTTCTCAACTAACTCTGCTCGATTTCAGTTCGATTTCCAACATGCAGCCTTTCTCCCCCTTTCACACTCAACCTTTCCTGTCTAGTAAGGGCACAAAAAAGCTATAAAAATAATCTTTATAAAAGTCAAACTACTCCTTTAAAGTCTCTGCCCAAATCACCACTGGCCTAATATAACCTACACCAGCAGGGCCTGTCTGATGTTATGAGACAAACTCACTGACACACATCTCATATGGGAAATGCCCTAATCCCAGTCCTAATCTGTCATTCATGTTTCATCACCCACAACCAAACAGGCTCCTACACAGATACCACACACACACACACACACACACACACACACACACACACACACACACACACACACACACACACACACCCCCGAAACAGCACAGCGAATGGTTACATCACATCTTAAAATAAGCCTACACACAAATATTGGAAATGAGTCATTTAAGAGCGTCCACAGATGTCAGCAGCTATTTCTGTCTAAAAACAATCCGTACATTCACACAATCACTACACAAATGAATCTATCTTTTTCCATTAGTGATAAATTGGGTCAGTTTGAAGCCAGAGCAATTTTTGCTCAAAATTAAAAGAGGACAAAAGCATGAAAATGACTTACCCTGAAATAAAATTGTCCTTCTTGAAGCTCTTTGTTCACAGTCACGACTCCCTGAAAGAAAACTCTTTGGATTTTACGACCAGTAAATCAGACTTAGTCTGTGTGATATGTGATACCGAACCAAATTTACAGAGGTACAAACATGGCAAAATCAGGGTTTTCTTTTGAAGGCAAGCTTGTTACAAAATAAGCTACTGTTGGCGCAGTGATTTTGGGATCTTACAAAGGTTTACACCAAAATAATTGTGAGGGTTTGTGCTTTCAGATACTTTATCAAGGTTGAGTGAGAATTCAGCTGACAATTACATTTTGATTGGCAATCAACTATAACTGAAATTACATTGATAAAAACAGACTAAAACACTTTTTCAATACATGGCCAATATTTCAGTATTATAATATTTCCTGATGAAGTCTTTTCTTCCTTTTGAGCATAAAAAACTATCAACAATACTTTGATAAGAAAGAGAAACACATTTTGACTATTTAAAAGGATGACTAAATGTGACCTAGTCGACCTTTAATTGT
Organism: Epinephelus moara; assembly: GCF_006386435.1. NCBI lineage: Eukaryota > Metazoa > Chordata > Actinopteri > Perciformes > Serranidae > Epinephelus > Epinephelus moara. Next base: position 16,210,853 of record NC_065522.1, read on the forward strand.
TTTTGAAGTGACCTCTTCCTTAACCCTGAGACACTGCAGGTTCACAGTCTTGAAATTGTGCTTTTAAAAGGTCGCTAATGGGTCGGGGCAACATTATTTCAGCTGATTTGCAATCGACCTGGGACTTATTGATCAGGTAATTAGAGGAGTTGAGGAGATAAATGAAAAGATAAATGGCGCAGCAGTTATTCCACATCGCCACTAATCTGGGATCAGGCATGTCACACTCAATCCTGCGTCTTTAACCATTAGCTGCCTGCATGATACAGTCTGAGCAGAGCAGTTATATACCGGTACCCTGCTCTGTCAATGTATGCACCATGTGTTACTATGCTGCCACCTAGTGATTTATTCGTCCATTAAAAGAAAAAAAAAGGATGTAGAAAATGAACCTGAAGTGCAGAGGATCAGTGTGACAGAAAAAGGGGGAAATGACAAGAGAGGCCAGTTATTGGAGGCATGATAAGCAGTGATAAAGTCAAATGATAAGCTCTTTAAGAGCATCAATTATTGAGTGTAGTCTGCGATTTCCCCTTTGATCAGCGAGAGCGGGTAATCACTGGTAACGCTAATGAGGCGTGGGATGGGAGGAGGGTTGGGGAAAAAGAGATTTAGGGCAGCAGGGGGAGAAAGAGACTTCGATGGGGGTAAGACAGGTCAGGGAGGGAGACAAAGTGCCTCCTGAAGAGAGAAGAGGGTGAGACGGAGAGATTAAAGGAGAAGATAGCGACAAAGAGGGAGAATATTCTTTAATTATTCAGTGTCACGTCTGTCTGGGATGAGGATTAGAGAGATTTGCCACATCATTCTTTTGGTTATCTGAAAACTCAAATATCATATGGGGGAAAAAAGCAAATTATTGTAATTTATTCAAATGTTGTTGCGCTGAAATGCTCGTGTTGTAAGGACCTGATGTGTTTTTTTTCTGATGTATAATCAATTTGCACTATGTGGCACAATCACAAATGAGTCTAGCACTGTTAGATCAATCCAACCTGTATATTATTGTTATTTATTATTATAAGAGTGCAGAATTTGCTGTTTTGGATTGAAAAATGGAGAAATGCAACAAATGGCTTAAAGGAATAGTTTGAAAAGTTAAATGGGATAATGCCACACTCATGTCTGTACGCTAAATAGTTGGAGCCAATTAGCTTAGCTTAGCATAAAGACTGTAAACGTGGAAACATCTAGCCTGGCTCTGTCCAAAGCTGAGTTGGAGTGTGACGGTATTTTATCCAAACCAGATTCTTAACCTTGAAAACAGCAATGGACAAAATAGTCAAGGTCCATTTAGTAGCCGATCTGGAGCTTTTGATCATATTCCATGATTTACACTTTTTTCGGAGCACTTTCAGGACTTCTCGTCCATGTTGGCTTCAAAACATGAAAACTGAAGAGACTGTCCTTCCCAAAAAACGACACCGGAAATCGTTTGTAAAAGCAGCACCCATATTTACATTTATTGTTGGGCAGTGACCTCTAGTGGTTGTAGTAATTTTGACGGGAGCAAAGGGGGAAGTCAGGTGGCATCATATAAAGAGCGTCAAAGTCCACTTAGGTTTGAGATCAAGATGGATGGATGGGTCAAACAAACACAGGACTTTGACCCAGAGAGCTGCTGTTCGTGTCCCATGTGAAACAAAAAGTCAACGTTGAGTTATTTTGAGTTACGTAGCGGCATTATCTGTATCAGTATCTGTATCTGTATCTGTTCAATCAACTAAATTATCTGTGTCTGTATCTGTTCAGTCAACTAAATTATCTGTATCCGTATCTGTTCAATCAACTAAATTATCTGTATCCGTGTCCATACTTGAGATGGGCCGTAAGTGGGTGGGGCTTAACCAAGCAATGGGTGGGGCTTAATCCAGCAATGGGTGGGACCTAATTGGAATTTGTTATTTTAAGCCTGTAATTAATATATATATTGATCAGGAGTTGCTAAATTTATTATTTATTCAAAAATTGTTAAAATAATAGCCTCAGAATTGAGCTTCAGATCATTTTTGATCACAAGATTAAGAGACTGGACACAGCTACCTAAACGAGGATTTTCCTTCATCACAAGGACTGATATTGACACATTTTACTTGGATGATATTTGTACTTGTAAAGAATGTATTATCCGTACCATGGTGATGTAACTTGTGGGTTCCACAGGTTGACTCACGAGTCAAGCAATTCAGATAAGTTTGTTAGAAAATATTGTGGGCGCGAAGTCATTAAGTGATAAAGTATTCTGAATAATCATTAATAACTTATAGATACATTGTGCAATAGTCCACCTTCCACCTTCTTTTTCCATCTCTCTGTCTTTCTCACACAGCAAGCAGCTTCATCATCAACGCTTCTGCGCTCAGGGTTTCCATTATACAGTTTTTCACCTTGAAAATCTGTTGAAGCCCGACATATTTAAATCTCACCAGTCATAATGTCTTGCAAAAAATAGTTCTCTCTGAGAATATACAGGGCAAACACCGTGTCCTAACAGCAAGCAAGTAAGTGTCTCTCTGTCCACACTAAATCCATTTAATATGCACTTCTGTTACATAATGTAAACAAACCATTGTACCTATCAGCTGTGGGCTCATGTAAACACACCATGTAGGATATCAGCTGTGCATTAGAGATTGTACTTAAGACGTAACCACTTAATGTAAAATATACTGGAAATTACATACTGGTGCAATATGGCATACTGGTGCAATATAGCTACCAGCAAGTAGGATGTTATTATTGTATATCGATCAAGTCGCAGTCTTAAAGAGAAGGTGATTTTCTCCATACAGTGAATTTCGTTAATAATTGCAATCCAGTCGTCCTTTGAACGGGTGCTTGCCTGTAGCTACCTCCGTGTGATGGCTTTCTTACTTGCGGCCAAAAATACTTTGCAAAGCTATTTGTCCTGGGTCAACTTCTATTCTAAAGATGTTTCTTCTGTCTCTGGCAATCTGCATCACTACTGTCCTGGACACTCATTTCATCTGAGTATTCGGCTCAACCCTGACATGCTCAGAACTTTGACCCAGGACCCAACAAAAAGTCAAGGCTGAGTTATTTTAGTAACATTAACTGACTTAATGCAACTGTACATATTGTAACTGAAGTAATGTTACATACATAAAATCAGTTACATAACAAACACACTTATTTTAACCAGAAACTAGTGTGGTTGCCTTCTTCTGCCACTCTTCAGAATACTAATCAGATGTGGTCATATGGGTTGGAGGACTTGAAACTGAAACATCTGCAATCCTATGATAACTGGGAAAACTACATCTGCTAGGTAAGACTGTGTATGATCCAAAGCTCCAGAACAGCTACTAATTGGACCTCGTGGTGAGATTGTTTTATTAGTTTAAGAATGAGAAAATGAGTGATAGACAGTCCTTCGTGTGGAGAAAAGATGAGAAGGAAGACAAAAACGGGAAGGGGAAAAGGAGAAGAAAGGATGCATGATCAAACATACTGTAAAAATGCAGACGAAAGAAAGACAGGAAAAGAAACTGAGAAACAGACGTACAGTATATAGAGAGACAAAGAAAGAAGGAAAAAGTAAAGTGCCTTCACTCCTCCGCGATCTATTGAAGCTATAAATACCACTGTGGAATACATAGATCAGGAACATTTGAGTCATCTGCCATTTGAAGTCAAGCCTAATGCAGGAGGCTTGCTTTGAACAGCCTCAAGTGCCAGACTGCACGTCAAACTTTAATAGCTTTGACTGAATATTACAGGTGAACACGGCGGGGAAAAATGAGGCGAGTGCACTGCGTGACGGAGCCAATTTAGAGGTCAAAAACAAGCGAGCATGAGACGGACATAACGCATGCAGACACACACACACACAAGTGGGAAAACAAAGAGGCCATTGTGTGTTTGATTGGCCTGACTCTTCACCATATTGGTTTCCATGAGAACACGAGGCTGAGTGAGCGAACAGGTGGTAACCTCAAAGAGCCACAGCAACACATCCTGTTAGCTTTTACAACTAGGCTGTATACAAGCCGCGCAAACACGAGGGCTGCTAATGAAGCCACATGCTGCGACGAGAGTTTACAAACACACAGAGACACACACACAGCATCATTGTCTGTCACTGCTAATGAGAAGCTAACACACTGTACTATATGAGAAGGAAAAGTATACCTGAAGCAGAAGTAGCACTTGAAGTATTGGTTGCAGCAAAGCGTGACCACTAGAGTACTGTTACTTTAATCTCTAAATTTCAACTCGCTACTAAATATGTAACTTCTAGTCCAACTTATACATCGCCTCAAGTGATGTCACTTGCACAACACACCCGAATCGCTGACCAAACTATGCGCGCAGTTGAGTGGCATTGTGGGTATTGAAGGCGCAAGGTTTTAAAGAAGAAGAATGTGTGACCTGAAAAATCCAATTTCTATATATTCTTTTAACCATCCAAGGAGAGTCAGACAATGTTATAGTAGTGAAATGCTAAATTGGTGGAGTACTTCTTTAAACTTTGGCATCCATTTTCATCCGCTTATCCGGGGCAAGGTCATGGGTGCAGTCGGCCAAGCAAAGCACCCCAGACGTCCCTCTCCCCAGCAACTCTTTCCAGCTCCTCCTGGTGGACCCCGAGGCATTCCAAGGCCAGATGAGATATGTACTCCCTCCAGTATGTTCTGGGTCTGCCCCGGGGCCTCCTACCAGTTGGACGTGCCCAAAACACCTCTAACGGGAGGCGCCCAGGAGGCATCCTGATCAAATGCCCGAACCACCTCAACTGACCCTTTTGACGCGAAGGAGCAGCGGCTCTACTCCGAGCTCCCTCCGAATGTCCAAGCTCCTTACCCTATCTCTAAGGCTGAGTCCGGCCATCTCTCAGAGGAAACTCATTTCAGCTGCTTGTATGTGCAACCTCATTCTTTCTGTCACTACCCTGAGCTCATGCCAGCTCAGCCAACCTGACACCATGGGCTCCGTTAAGCTACTATAACAGCTACTGGCCGCGTATCATGCTGTCGTTAAAGGATGGCTTTTTCGTCGGTGTCTGATAGGGCGATAGAAGGGTTGTTTCACAATGTCTTTTTTAAATAACGATGCAATCGCGAGGTGAGGGGGGGAGACAGCGCGTGTGTGGAGCATGCTGACGAGATCGAGGTTGAATGAGGCTGAGTGAGAGGAGACAGAGGGAGGCTGCTTAGTGAGAGAGTGGAGGGTGGGGGAAGGGGGGGGGAGATCAATGCCTCGCCCGCTCGACACAAGCATACTCGGGCGTACTATAAGTGGAGTGGACTCCGCGAGGAATGTCCGCAGTCATTCGGGCTTTCATAGTCGAGCGCACTTCTGCGTTGTAGTTTCCTGTAAAAATGTCCATGAAAAATCCCCGGAATGTGAAAAATACATGCCGAGCAGTCACTGGTGCGCGGAGCGGAGTCTGCGCGGTCATAAAATCTGAGCTTTGCGCGCACAGGGCTTGCGGACGTCCGCTTTGAGTCCGCGCGGACCTCCGTTCCGCGTACGTTCCGCCCGAGTATGTTCGGGCCTTAACGCGCATGTCGCGAAGCGGTGAACAAACCAAACAACACAATGTCAGGAGAAATTGAAAAGATATGCCGTCTATGTAAAGTAAACTTGCTAATTAAGGAGCCATTACATGTTCAAGAGTTTTATAAAGCTGCCCCCCCCCCCCAACCCGGGCGATGACATCGTTCATTGGCGATTTCACTAGATGGCGATAGGACGATAGGATATGGACAAGATCACCCAACTCTAGTGTCTGACGCCGCAAGTCACTGCCTAAGCGCTGGATTTCGATGGCTTCGGAGTGAGACCTGGTTGGACATCCATGGGGGGGGGGGTTGTGCTAGCTGAATTTGAGATGCTAAAGCTGCCAATGAAAGATCAGTTTCTCAAGCTGCTGCCTGCTCTCCTTCTGGGGGAGCAGTCCACAGTGGTGGGGAGTGAGGCGGAGGAATTGTGGGGTAGCTAGCTAGCTCATTCTCAGTTCTCAGTGAAGTCTAATTTGTTTGTGATAAGCAGAGAGAGAAAGACAGGAGCAAGGAGGGGCTGAGTAAATAAGCTTTGTACAACTCTACAATGAAATAGAAGTAAATAAATCATTGTATTGGACACTGGGTTACTGTATGAAACACGTCCATTAGCTCCTTGGCGTCTGGTGGGAGGGGCTTATGACAGAGTGGGGAGCTGCAGGAGGAGGGTGTATTTTCAAAGTCTCTTTTTTGTTTCCCCGCCTTTTCCAGACTTTAAACTCAAGCCCGGTCCCAACATAAATACTCAGATAATTAATGTTTTGTTAACATCATTTAGAAAACATATAATTTCCATATTTCAAAGATGACAGAATGAATCAGAAACTGAGAAACAAAGTGATGAGAAAAATCCACAAATGATATCATTGATGATTTAACAAACAAAAACAAACAGCAATACATTAAAGAGAGTGCTGCTGTTGAACGGGAGTGAGACTGGAAGTAGTATTTGCAGTGGTGGCAAGCTATGCACAGAGGTGTTAACCTCAAAGCGTCGTTGTGGTTTTCTAAACCTCCAGTGGGGAATTAATTTACCAACAGATAAAATAAATGGGTTTCGAAAACCTCTGAGCCACAGTGTGCCACAGTCAGTGGTATTAATAAGAGAGCTGTTCATTAATCCCATGGTAACATCGTCTCTTCACTCTGAAGCATCATTACATTTGCAGAAAATTACCACTTTAACATGCGCTGCCTGCATCAGGCTCCTCTTCCTCTCCGTGTGCCAGCCTTCCTGTTCACAATACAATCATCACTGCTGCATAACTGCACAGTGTTAAATGGTCTGAATGAATCACAAAGAAACTTGGAGCTTTGCAGGTGTTCATAAAGACATAATCAATAATTGATCTTTCAGTTGTTTTGTAAATAGCTCACTGATAGTATTGTCAAACTGTGACAGTGTCGGTTGGCTGCGAGCTTTCGAGCTGACATTCATCTAATCGCCAAACAATTAGATGTGTCAGTGGCTAAACAATCAGCTTCCAGACAATAACAGCCAAGAAATTAACTGTGAAGCGCGAGTCAAGCTCGTGCACAATGGAAAGTGCAGTTACTTTACAAATTGTAAAATGTAACACAAGATTATGTTCTTATGAAGTTCAAAGGTTCATAAACTTTCTTGACTGCTGACTATCACCAATATAACTTCAATGATGTCGTGCATGAGCTAAAATCTCAAAATAAAAATTGTTTTTTACTAAATGTTGAGTTAATAATGTGACACCCCTCCTTCTCTGTCCTCACTCTTGTGAACACAGGCAGCTAATGGAGACTGAACAGAGTCCCTGAAGCTGCTGGGCTGAAGTATCATGTACAAGGGCACTTGACTAAATCTTTTAGGATGCATGGATTCAAATCAAGGACTATCTCATCCATCACCAGGCCACTTTAGCACCCCAAGAGGACATATCTAAATAACAAAACAAAATCAACGAGCACAAAGGTTAAAGAGGAACCATCCAGTTTATATAAGTGATAAACATGTCCTGCTCCACCTACGCGATTATTAACAAGCAGAGAGATACTTTCAGAATTGCACTGAAAGGTGATGCACTTAGTTCCGCATCTTAACACAATCAACTTTGGCTTCTTTTAACTACGACTGTAATTGTTACCTTAACCTTTTACGAGGTCACAACCTTAGTCCTTATTTTAACCCAAACCACTATCTCTTCCTAACACTAACCAAGTTGTTTTGGTGTCTAAACCTAACCAAGTCTGAGCCATAGCACTTCCAGATCAGAAAGTTCTATTTTAACAAAGTAGTTTTAAAGGCACTAACTAGTTACGGACGGATCAGAAAAAATTCATATTGCCATTTCATGCCTATAATCCATACCCCCATTGACACTGCACTGTTCACATGGCAAACCATTAAGAACAAAAAGCTGCATTTACTGTTCATTTTTTAACCTGATAATAACTGCCAAACACAAAGTAAGTTCACAATTTGGAAACGCAAAGGAAGACTTACCTACAATTCACCTGTTAAGGCCTATACACACTGAATGTTATGTGGTGAAAAAGCGATGTAATATGTAGGGCTGTCCCCAAATATTCGACCAAACGTTAGTCGACCAGAAAGGTCATTAGTCGGCAAGATTTCATTGGTTGCTTATTTGCAGAAAAAAATAACAAATGAACGTGAAACTCTATTAGGAGCTGCACCTTGTCAAAATAAATCAAAACCTATATGAGTGGACCATGTGGGAATTTAATTTGAAAGGACAGACACAGGAAGTGGCCACGCTCAGCAGTCAGACAGGAGTCAGGTTAATTTCCAGGGCTGGTACCTGC
>NC_065522.1:16221105-16294251 GCF_006386435.1 Epinephelus moara
TTATTAGAACCAAACGACAGCCGTTGCTGTTTCGGAGCTGAAGGACCAGCGTTCTAAAAGTAACGGAAGTAACTGATGTCTTGTTTGAAAATGTACTTAAGTATTTGATTACTCAAACAGCAAACTAACGCGTTAGATTACTCGTTACTGCAAAAACTAATCAAAGTACTCTAACACGTTACTTTGTAACGCGTTACACCCAACTCTGTCTGTTTCTAAACCTAACTAGGTAGTTTTGGTGCAACTGCAACCGTTTCACAACACTACCCACGTGTTTTACTACCACTGTTAATCATCACACGACCTATTCAATCATCCAGTAGTAGGTGCACAAATTGAGGAAACACCCCTGTGGATCATACTGCGAGGTAGGAACATGTGACTTAGGTGCTCGTTTCAGGACATGTTGGACTTTGTTAGCTTTCGCACCATGAATAAAGGCATCAAGCAATCAAGCTGTATGGAATAAACATATGTCACACAAGGAGGACCTGTTGCAACTGTCTCAAATTTTCATTGCTGCTGGTATGAATCGTTTTGAGGGGAAATATTCACAAGCTAGGGCCCTTGATTCATCATGCCCCTACTGTATAAAGGCCTGTGCACTAACAATACTGCCCTTTCAAAACTTGGTTTATACTTATTTTATATGGCCAAAAATATGTGGACACATACAAATCTTAATGCTGCAGCATACAATGACATTTTAGACAATAAAACTGTAGACGCTTCACTGTGTCAAGATAACAATCCCCCTGTGCACAAAGCCAGCTCCATAAAGACAGGGTTTTCCCAGTGTGGTGTGGAACAACTTGACCGGCCGTCACATAGCTCTAAACTCAACCCCATCCCCAACCTTGGGATGAACTAGAGCCATGCCTTATAGCCCAACATCAGTGGCCGACAGGTTCCAAAGTCTGGTGGAAAGCCTGAAACCAAATGGCATCCACACCAGGAATTATAATGATGCAAGCATTCACGCTGATGAACGATAATGTTCTGTAAACAGTGGCGCCAAGCACACATGCTGATCGCTCCAGCTGTGGCAGCTTAGGGAAATGGTTTCTATTGTTCATCTAAACGCTCTGATAGTGATCCCATAATGTCATTGATCACTGCCATTATTGTTATATTGGTGTGTACTCCACTTGAATTAGAACCACTCTTGAAAGAAATTTAAGGTTATTCTCATAGTTAGAATTTTTGGTGTGGACGGTCCTTTATATCAGCAGATTAATGATTTGGGGGGAAAAAGTGTTCAGCTGCCCCCAGACTTTTGTCCTACTTGACTTAACAGATGAATTCTTTGCTTTCTAATGCAACTTGCGTTTGTTTCGGTTTGTCACTCATTAGATGAAGCTACTTGGAAAAAAAAATACAAAACAAAAACAATTCCAAGAGAAGATGGCATGATTTACGAGACAGTCTGAGTCATCAGGACTTAACATCACAAATTTAAAAGCTCCACATGTTTATTTCTGACAGATGGCAGGTATCAGATTTCTGAGGTGGCACACGTCTCAGTCTGAATGGGAATGATTCATCGAAAAATAAATAAGCTGGAAGTCCTTTTCATGCCGTACCAACACACACAAAAAGCATTTGAATACTTTAACACCCACACTCACAAAATCATTAATGCAATAAAAGTAAAACTTATAATGGCATATTATTAAAGTCATTAGCTATGTGGAGATGATTGTTTTCAACGGACAGTTGCCATGGTTACATTTAAACGTCAGATAATGGAGTACAAGTTGTTTGAATTTAGTGTTTGCAATGAAACTCTTCAGTGTTTGGTGTTATACAACTTTGAAAGCAGCACAGCAGTAGGTGTACTGTATGGCTGATGTGTTATGTAACCATGGACAGTGGGGTATGCATGTAGGTGTGTGTGCACCACATGTCACACACCAATTAGCGGAGTGAGAAAGTGGATAATTAAAACTAAACAACAATAGCTCATGTACAGCATCCGCTGCAAGAACAGCTGGCCTGTTACGCAAGCAACAACTGTTTGGTATTGTAAGTGTCGTGGTGTGTGTGTATACATGCAGGTGCACAAAGGTATGTGTGACACAGACAAGCAAAACTGTGTGAGATTACACCTTCCTACACACACTTATGGGCAAACAGTAATACAGGGAGAAGTGCAAAAACAAAACAGACAAAAATGGAGTGAAAACAGGGTAAAAGATTAACATTACATGTTGAATTTCAGCCACTTAATGTGTGTATTGACTTAATGTTTTTTGCCATGTGGGACATATTGCTCGCTGAGATCAATTCCCACAGAGGAAGAATCCATATCTACAACATATACAATGTTTTTTTTTTTACAGACAGAAACATGGCTGTGCCATGGGCTCACTGGTATCTCCCATTGTGGCTAACCTGTACATGGAGGATGTAGAATACAGAGCCTTGAACTCCTTTGAGGGAACAGCACCGAGCCACTGGTTCAGATATGTGGATGACACATGGGTTAAAATCAAAACTCAAGAGGTACAAGCTTTCACTGAACACATCAATTCAGTGGACAGAAACATCAAGTTCACAAGAGAAGATGTTAAGGAGAATAGTTTGCCCTTCTTGGATTGTGACGTGCACATTACAGAGGACAGAGGCCTCCACATTGGGGTATACAGGAAACCCACTCACACAGTCCAATACTTACTGTTCGATTCTCACCACCCACTGGAACACAAACTAGGTGTTATCACGACCCTACAACACAGAGCTGATAACGTACCTACCAGCACTCAGGCCCAAGGGAAAGAGCATGAACACCTGAGGGAGGCTCTAAAAACTTGTGGTTACCCCAGTTGGACCTTTGTGAAATCAGCAGCCTGTTCCAGAAAGAACAAGGTGGGTGAGGAAGAAAAGAACAAGCGCAATAACATTGTCATCCCCTATGTGTGTGGGGTATCTGAAAAACTCAGGAGGATTTTCAGCAAACACCGCATCCCTGTGTATTTCAAACCCAGTAACACACTTAGACAAAGACTGGTACACCCAAAAGACCGTACACCACACACTCAGAAGAGCAACCTAGTGTACGCTGTCCAATGCAGTGAGGAATGCCCAGACTTGTACATTGGTGAAACAAAACAACCACTAAACAAACGCACGGCCCAACATAGAAGGGCTAACTCGTCAGGGCAAGACTCAGCTGTCTATTTACACCTCAAGGAGAAAGTACACTCCTTTGAAGATAGCAATGTGCACATTTTGGACAGGGAAGACAGATGGTTTGAAAGAGGTGTAAAAGAAGCCATCTATGTGAAATTGGAAAAAACATCTCTCAATAGAGGAGGAGGTCTGCGACACCACCTATCCCCCACCTATAATGCTGTCCTTTCATTCTTGTCCAGGAGATTTAAGAGCTTAACCTCTAAAAACAATGGTCGTTCACAAATGGCCTCATGTGACTCTAACGACTCCAATGACAACCGTTGCAGCAGGAGTTTCAACGACCGTCGTTGACACACCATTGGAGCACTAACGAACCAGTGACATCATTGGCCTTGTGAAGACCTCCCCAGAGGCTAAATACATGGGTGCTTCCACACCAGTTTGTCAGACTAGTTCCAGCCTAGTCAGACAAGCATGAACTGATGAAGCCTCTTGGATAAGAGGTGAAACGTCTTCTAAGACAAAACCAAGTCCAATTGCGTTCGATTCAGTTGCCTTGAGATAACTATGACCTGGATAAATGAGAATATCCACAGGCAACATATACAATGAAAACTCGAAAAGTAAACGCAACAAACCATAACCAAGAGGAAATAAACGGGTGGTAATCTTGCTGAGACCACCTGCAGATGCTAAAATATTAATTCGGGATCAATTAGGTGGATTTCCACCAGCTGCAGAAGAATATTTAATGTCACTGTATTATCAATTTTGTTGTTGAATGTATCCTCACACAGTTGTGATATCTAACTAATCAACGGCCACCAAATAAGTGCCCCTATTGGTTAGGTTTGGAAAAGAATCATGGATGGGCATTATCACAGTACCTTGTTCACATAAAGTTACCTAGACTAGGTTAAGGAAGTAAAGTTTCGTAGGTTAGGTTTAGGAAAGTAAATATTTGCAGGTTAGAATTAGGAAAGTAAAGTTTCGTAGGTTAGGTTTAGAAAAGTAAAGTTTCCTAAGTTAGAATAAGGAAACTAAAGATACGAGTTTCGTAGGTTAGGTTTAGAAAAGTAAATATTTGCAGGTTAGAATTGGGAAAGTAAAGTTTCGTAGGTTAGGTTTAGAAAAGTAAATATTTGTAGGTTAGAATTAGGAAAGTAAAGTTTCGTAGGTTAGGGTTAGGAGTGTAAAGTCTTGTAGGTTAGGTTTAGAAAAGATAAGTTTCATAGGTTAGGTTTAGAAAAGTACAGTTTTGTAGGTTAGGTTTAGAAAAGTAAAGTTTCATAAGTTAGAATTAGGAAACTAAAGATACGAGTTTCGTAGGTTAGGTTTAGAAAAGTAAATATTTGTAGTTTAGAATTAGGAAAGTAAAGTTTCGTAGGTTAGGTTTAGAAAAGTAAAGTTTCGTAGGTTAGAACTAGGAAACTAAAGATACAATTTGCGTAGGTTAGGTTTAGGAAAGTACAGTTTCGTAGGTTAGGTTTAGGAAAGTAAAGTTCCGTTGGTAAGAATTGGGAAAGAATAGTAGAATAGGTTAGGGTTAGGAGAGGTAAGTTTCGTAGGTTAAACTGGAGTTTAACCTACGGAGTTAGGGAAGGATCTAGGACGTAAGAAACAATCGCTGTGTTAAAGTCCAATATTTTGTTGATCTATCTCTGTATGGTGACGATTAAATGTTTTTGGCCCCAGCTATTCTGTTGTCATTAAAACCTAGCTGACATGAATCCACCAGAACTTTCACTTTGTTTAATATTTTAGGCATATCATGCTTATTAAGAGCAAATCCCCACTCTGCTGGCATGGCGCTTTGATGCCCACAACAAGAGTTAACCGCATTCAGTGGTGGTCCTCAGCTGTGTTCACATACTGATAAAGCACAGATGCAACTGTATGACCTTTAGAGATCACTGCATTTATAAATAGCAGCTGCTGTATGTTTACATGTTGGCTTAATTGATTAACAACAAAGAGAGAGATCGATTGATTGAAATGAAATAGCTCTGGTCAATACTGGATAAAGGCTGAAGGTGAAGAGTCAAATGCATGGCCTGCTCAATAACATGACTAATGGTCTGGAGGAGAACTGATTTAATCCAATGTCCAGGCAGATTTTAAATAACCAATAGATGTGGTTTGCCAAATCACTGAGTATATACCTTCTCTTATTACTTGTCTTTCATTTCCTTCATTTTAAAGTTTAGCTTTGGATGCTATTAAATGAAAACACAAGGGCCACGTGGAGGTTTTCCTTGATGAAAATCTGAAATAAATAGCCGACTCAAGACTCAAGTGTGTGGCCCCGTGTCTTGTTGCTTGAGAGTATCAGCCGCCACTCGTTGCAGGACATTCACAGCACGCACGAGCCGGGCTACAGACCCCAAGCAGAGCACATTTATGTCAACTGACACGTAGCTTTGATTTTGAGGAAACACAGAGACACATGCACATACCGACACGAACGCACACTGCCCTCTTCGATCTGCGTCAAAGCTGTTCATTCTATGAATAAGAAGAGTGCGCTATTTTTACATGACAGCCCAGTGTGGCTCGCAAGTCACCCATGTTAACAGTAATATGGACTGACAGGTGTGTGCGTGTGTGTGTGACAGACAGCGGCGGTGTGGCACAGTGGGGTCCTAACCCACAGCTGCTCACAGTGACAACAGCCTGTCTGATTGCATCACTGTTTTACTCTCTCTCACACACACACACACCCTCTCTTTTCTTTCTCTCTCCGTATCTCATTTTCATTTTAACATCTCCTGCGATCACATTCAGGCATTACTAGAAGTTAGATAATCTGTTGCTAGCGTGCTAACAAGCTAGTTAGCTCATTAACTATATAATTAGCACATTTAAAGCCGCACTAATTGATATTTTTATGTTGACAGTTGATCATATAATATTGGTGGTGTTAAAAGTGTTGCTTACAGACAATTATCCCCAACTTTGCAGTTCCCCTCAGGTCTACAGAGCTTTTTAGCATCTCATTTAGCTTATTGTTTTGGTTGTGACGGCCCGCAGCTTTTTTGTTTGGCTCAGTCTCACCACTCTCTTCAAACTTAGAACCCTAGCAGGCTGATGTTTCAGTGAAAAAAGCTCAAAAAACCTGCTGTATGCGTTATTAAATAGCAGATAGATGAAGTTAGCAACTAGCAAGTGAAGCAAATGGAGCATTGAGTAGCTAAACAGCCAGGTAGCCTGTTTTATACAACAGTTTATGAACAAAGTAGAGCTAAAAAAACAACACAAAAACAAAATTGGACTGACATTCCTCATGGCAGTGTTGCTAATGTTGACCCAATCTGGTCTGCTTGATGTGTGGGGATGCACCAGTTTTGAAATTTTGGGCTGGCCCTATGTTTAAACAACAATTTGGCCAATAGGAGATACCAATGTTTTTATATTGTTGTATATTATTTTTGTTGTCATTTATTCTGTCTTTTGTGTCAGGGAAACAACATCTGCACTGTAGACACTTTTAGGGCCAATATCACGATGCCGCCATTTCATTTGCTAGAGGCAAAACACGACTCTCCACAGCAGGGCTGTAGGCTAAGTCTTAAAATGTCGTCTTGTTGTGTTATTGGGAGCCAGAATAGAAGGAGTCATGGCTCAAAACTTAAATTTTATCACATACCAGCTGCTACTGCCCGTCAAAAAAAACAAAGACAACT
The DNA here is from genome assembly GCF_006386435.1 of Epinephelus moara. Classification (NCBI taxonomy): domain Eukaryota; kingdom Metazoa; phylum Chordata; class Actinopteri; order Perciformes; family Serranidae; genus Epinephelus; species Epinephelus moara. The sequence continues at coordinate 16,227,924 of NC_065522.1, forward strand.
ATGGTTAAATGTGATAAGACGAAAGGACTGGATGGAGGTGTTTGTCAAAAATGCTTGCATGTTACAGAAAAGGCATTTACTGTTGTAGGGATGAATAACGTTATGTGTATTAAGGGTTATCATGTCCACCTCATCAGAGATTGGGGAGGTATTAAGAGGAAAATCGGATTTCTCCGTATTATATATTTCTATATGAATTATCAAACGGTAAAGCTAATCACACATTCATTCGGCTTGGCGCACTGGTGCTCTGTCTCCCCAGACAGAATGCGGAGAGTGCGGTGCTCTAGCTACCGAACAGTACATTCAGACAGCACTTCGAATTTATGAACGGTCCAGTTTGTGCCAGAGTGCGCTCTCCATCATCTAAAACAAGCCAACAGAACTTGCTAGCTAGCACTAGCTAATGTCTGTGGAGAATTATTTTGCCTCCAGCTAAGCCCCGCCCACCAAAACATGTCATACTGTTTACTAACAATAAAAGGGTCACCACTCAAAGCTTCTAAACCAAATTTTTCACAAGCAGAGATGTTCCAGCAGGATTAAGATCCAAAGTCATGGAGAAAGTAACAACATCTCTGACCAAGATTACATGTTTCCTTGATGTTAGCATGTAGCTACATGTAGCAGTGTAGGAAAACATTGGATAGGGGAGATCCGGTCCGATTGTAGCAGGGGGACAGTTGTAGCACGGGCCCTTATTCATGTTACACGCGTCTCCGGAATGTGAAAGTTGGAACACGCGATCGTCTTCCGGTGACCACTTCCGATACGAAGAATCACTTCATTTCGACTCATTTTCCCGGAGTTATCAGCGAAATACTAATTTTCGAATCCTTAAGTAAAATATCGACACCGAAGGTGTTTTTCCATTTTGTCAAATTGTTTATTTATTCAACACTGCAAACATATGTCATCTGTTAGACCCATCCGTAGACTTAACATGAGCAATTCATTCATTTAGTAAGCTTGCTTAGTTTTTCTGTTATCCTGCCTAAAATGCAGGGAGACAGGGGAGGGACAGTTGTAGCACAGGGCCTTAACTTGTTGATTATTCATGTTTTTTGACATTATGCTTGCGGGAAATGCCCTGGATCAGAGTGAGGAAGACAGCCAGGGCTCAGATAGACCCAGACCTGTATGATAGAGCCTGGCAGGCTGTGTTGGAGGGTTCTTCTGTTCTTTATTTTTGAAAAGGGACCTTTAAAAACAATACATTAGTCTACAGTTCATGGTTAATATAAACTCAATAAATACAATGTTAAAATACTTAAGTTAAAAATTTAAATTCATGTTATAAATAGATCTACAGGCTAATTGAGTTCATGGTTAAAAAAAATGTTACAGTTCATGATTTACATAAATACAATTTTAAAATGTTTAAAAAATAAGTTAAAATATTAAAAATCATAAGTAGGACTATATAAATATGGTTAATGTGTGGTTAAAAATGTGTGATTAAAAATCATTATGTGCTCTGCATCATCTTCAGGTCCGTCACATTTAACAAACGTTTCACAGCAGGTGATGAATGTGAACATACCCGTTTGCTGAAAGGCTACTTTTTACTGACAGTCCCTTTGCCTGATGTTAATGGGCATCCTAGTATAAGTTAAAACAGCAATAAAAGTAAAACTGAGAAGTATATGCCAGAAAAATGTGTTAACTTAACGTTTTTTGCCTTTTTTGACGACCGCTACAAGTGACCCGCTCGAGCGCTACAATTGTCCCTCGTGTGCGGGGCGAATGTATCACTGCGCACCTTCCACTTTCAGCCTGATCACGCTCGATATATTAATCCGCGGAACTTCGTTGCTGTTTGTATTGACGGAGGACACATGTAGGTTGTTTGCATACAAATATTGACAATCTGAGTTGTAATTTTTTTATGTACAATGGTGGAAAAACAAAAAGTGCTACAATCGACCCGGATCTCCCCTACAGAGTATTAAGAACGGTCTAAAGCCTGAGGTTTTTGCTTACAAGGATTATTTCTACTTAAGTTTACCTCATTATTTGAAGCTTTGGCTACATTTAATATCAACACCCAACACTGTAACTTTATAAATACTACAGAAAATAAGGAAAAGCAAAATAGGTCCCTTAGTTAGTTGCCTAAATGTAATTAAAACTTATCCAAAGAAGTGCTGGATCAGAAAACACTTTGTACTGGTGATGTGTTTTGGAAATCAAACAACCTATTTTGTCACTTGCTGCTGGATTACTGACAATCACTTTGAACATTCAGGGACAACGTTCCTTTTCATAATCTATTCCCACAACATCTGTGCATTTCACCTGCAGTATGATTAAAGTTAGGCAACTAAGACTTGGGTAAAGTCAGGGAGAGGTGGAAGGTTAAGATGTACTTGTGTGCATCTTTGGATTGATTTTTCTTCTTTCACAAAGCAGGACAAAGACTTCACAGCTTAGTTTTGTACTGTTTCAGCCAATTTCAGGAGAACATACTTCTCTGATATGTTTTTTATTTTATGAGGTAGCAGCTGTAAAAACGACTTTCGCACCCTTCCTGTTTTCTGTACTCAGCCAGCTGTGTGTCCTGACAGTTACTGTCTGCTGTCTGTGAGTGGAGAGTAGGTCTCCCCTTTTATTTATAGGTGTTATACTGACTTTATTGTATTTTCAGGGAGGTGTTATTGTACGATGCCTCTCTCATCTTTTATTTATCTCTGTCTTTATGTCTCTCTCTCTCTCGTATTTTATTCTCCTCTGCCCATTTTTATCCTGATCTTTTTCATTTCTCTCTGTCCTGAGAGGGCAATATCATTCTCAATAACTCAGTCTTTCTCTTCCTCCCTGTGTCAGCGTTTCACTCTCTCTCTCACACACACACACACACACACACACACACACACACACACACACACACACACACACACACACACACACTCAATCTTGCTACTTGTCTCAACAGGAACTGACTGGAATAGTAGTATCTTCAGGCAAGAAGACTTTTGAGTGTGTGTGTGTGTGTGTGTGTGTGTGTGTGTGTGTGCGTGTGCGCACATACAGTATGTCACTAGGCTTTCCGTGAGTTCCTTTATTTCTGCTCACTGACCTCTTTCTGACTTCACACGCTTAAATCCCTCGACAAAATAAAGCTGTGCGTAGACTAAAGGCCATGGTGTGTGTGTGTGTGTGTATTAATGCCTGCAGCCCGATAGTGCTGATTGGTCCTCTGTGTGTAGTTTCCCTGGAGGAGATTGGCAGAAGGTCCATCAGTGGGATGGCTGACACCTGTGCTGGCTGCTCAGCTACTGCTGGATTCACTCAGTCAGTCCTTTTCTGTTGTACACTGTGCATTTCCAACTCATTCGTGCACTACAGACAGCATTACCTAACCTGTTCATTTTCTATTTTGTTAAAGGAACAGTGTGTAAGGTTTGGTGGTGTCCAGCCGTAAGGATTGAAACATACGTATTATATTCTATTCCATTTTCCCAATATATCCCTCTAAATCCTACACACTGGACCTTTAAATAAATCTTTAGTTAATGAAATGTATACCCCCCTCCTCTTTGTCCTTCCCCTGAGCTGTGCTGTGACATTATACATTAATGACTCATAGCACAGAATAAACAGACTGAAAATGATTTCTCCTCAAGGCTCTATGTAATGTATGGCAATTGGTCTTTGCATTGTGTGCCTTAAAATCTGCAAGATTTCATTCTTCATGTTCAAAGTATAGGCAATCTTGTAAATAAATGAGACGAGTCTCTTTACATCTGGAGGCCAAGTGGATATTTAACAAAAACAGTTTCTTTTCATTGGTTGAGTTCATGGGTTGTGTTGTGCTCATTATGTGAACAAAAAAAAACCTAACAAGAAAAAAGTCCTGTCCTGGGTTGATGGACTGATGGGTTCTCCAGCCAGACAGGGGGAGTGATGAGAACAATTCAGATAGGTCCAGAGGTGAGAGGCCATCTGGTGACTGAGTGGCCCAGACAAGAGCTACTACAGCTGGCCAGCATCTGGTAACTCAGGCCCCCTGGGCTCCATCCAGAGGATCTCAGCCAGCAACTGGAGGGAAATCACTGAAATGCCTGGGTATGAGTCCAACTGCTGTGAGGAAGAGATGGGCGGATGGATGGATGGATAGAGATGGTGGAAAGAAGAAGAGTGGAAGCCAGGATCTCAGGGCATGTTGCACTTTGTGGACTGATGGACATAAGGAGTGAGGAATGGAGGAACAAAGCCAAAATATTAAAGTATGCCTGCACTTTTTGAGGCTTGGGTAAAATGGACTGTGTAATGAAGTCATGGAGAGTAAGTGGAAGATTTCTTTATAAGTACTTTCATTTAAAACCCCAACCATGTTTGGGGCAGATCTGGAAGGTTTATTATCATATTAACAAAAATTAAATAAGATTTGGACTATTTCAAATCATATGGAATGTCACCTCCAGTGTCTTTTGTGTGTAACAGCTTTGTTAAAATCATGTGGCAACCTCTGGGACTGAAAAATGAAGCAAACACGGAGGTGCCAAAAACTGCAGTTCTTCTTCTTTTTAAGATATTTTTTAGGGCATTTTTTGCCTTTAATCGACAGGACAGCGAAGTGTGAAGGGGGTAGAGAGAGAGAGAGAGAGGGAGAGACATGCAGCAAAGGGCCACAGGCTGGACTCGAACCCGGGCCGCTGCGGCAACAGCCTTGGACATGGGGCTCCTGCTCTAACACTAAGCCACCGGCACCCCAACTGCAGTTCTTTGAATGGCCACTTGAGGCTGGCTCCAAGGGTGAGTCAATCCCCATAAACCCTGATGGTAAAATACCCGAATTTACAGCAGCACTTTACAGCCTAACACAAAAAAAAACACAACAGTTTTGGTCTCATATTTCAACATGTACAACAACTGTACAGGGGTTAATTTTTTTCATAAATCACTCCTTTATATTTTATTAACGCTCAAAGTTACGCATAATTAGGACGGGCTGCCGATAGTGTCCTCGGCTTCTCAGGTAGATCCACCCCTCACTTCTCCACAGCACCACCCTCTTACCCCGATATGGTCACTTCTGGCTACAAAGAACCAAGATGGCGACAATCAATATGCCGAACTTAGGGCTTTAAAGTGGGAGTCAACAAACCAATGAGTGAAGTCACTGTAGCTACATCCATTATTTTTACAGTTTATGATTAAGATGTAGAAAGCAAAATTATGCAAAATTTTAGTTTAACGTCTGTACTCCTGAAACAGAACATTGGTGTGGGTCCCGAGCTGTACACCGAGAGCAACACTAGAGTATACGTGTCATTTGGTAACAGCTAGCTATTCCGGACCAGGCTATTTCCACAAACAAAAGTGACATAGGTGATGCTTGAAATGTTTAAGTTTGCTACAATGTAACATCAAAGATGCTCTATAACAAAAGATGATGTGGTCGCCCCCAAGCAGGGTGTTTACAATATATTTATAAGCTATATATACTTTTCAGCGCAAGGCTCAGAGTTGTATCATTTGTTAATGTCCCACTTGGCCCAGGTAGCCAACTGAATCAAGGTGCCTAAAAAGCTGATGGAAAAACAGCAATGGTTTGCTACAAAACACCCATGTTTGGTACCTAAAAAGCTGCTGGAAACACAGCAATGGGTAGCTTCATAATACCCATGTTTGGTATTAAAAAGCTGCCGGAAACACAGCAACGGGTAGCTTCATACCACCTATGTTTGGTGCCTAAAAAGCCACGGGAAAAACAGCGACAGGTCGCTACAAAACACAGCAACAGGCTGCTACGGAACACCCATGTGTGGTACCTAAAAAGCTGCCGGAAACACAGCAATGGGTAGCTTCATAACACCAATGTTTGGGCCTTAAAATTCGCTGGAAACACAGTGACAGTTTGCTACAAAACACCCATGTTTGGTGCCTAAAAAGCCACGGGAAAAACAGCGACAGGTCGCTACAAAACACCCACGTTTGGTGCCTTAAAAAGCTGCCGGAAACACAGCAATGAGTAGCTTCATGACACCTATGTTTGGGCCTAAAAAGCCGCTGGAAACACAGTGACAGGTTGCTACAAAACACCCACGTTTGGTGCCTTAAAAAGCTGCCGGAAACACAGCAATGAGTAGCTTCATGACACCCATGTTTGGTGTCGAAAAAGCCACGTGAAAAACAGCGACAGGTTGCTACAAAACACCTACATTTGGTACATAAAAAGCTACTAGAAACACAGACAGTTTGCTACAAAACACCCACGTTTGGTGCCTAAAAAAGCTGCTGGAAACAGAGCAGCAGGCTGCTACGGAACAACCACATTTGGTACCTAAAAAGCTGCCAGAAACACACTGACAATTTGATACAAATCATTCACGTTTGGTGCCTAAAACACAGCAATGACTCACTAAATCATAACCACTTTTTTTGTTTGTTGGACTCGAACAGTGGTCTGCAGCTTGGCAGGCCTCTCACGCTGGTGACACACCACGCATCATAGGGAAAGAGGTGGGATTTACTACTGTTGTGATGCTGGTAAATGTGGTATGAACAGTTGGGCAATGGGAAATGCAAATGAGAGGTTGATTTTAGCTGTAGTTTATGATGATAAAGGTCACTACATTATTAAAGTACTAATTGGCATATGTGTGCATGGAGTTGCGTTGAGCAGCCAAGTGAATCTCTCTGGTGATTAGAATGTTGTTTAATATGTAGATAAATAGGCTAGCTGGCTAGTTAGCCTTTGGACTGTGAAAAAGCATTGTGAGAGCTATGTGAGAGGGAAGGGGGAGTTCATATCTCATGTTGTGATAGTTTCATGTAGGCTACTGTCTTTGAGGAAGAGAGAGGAGGAGACCACAGGTAAGGGAAGGCTTGGGGGAAATTACAATTAATTAATTTGTGTGTGTTTTTCTGTTAATCACATTTAATTGCCAGGTTGTGCAAGTAGCCCTGCTCCACAGGGGCACCCATCCAGGGCCCTAGCATTACAATGTTCAGAAGATGTGTGGCTTGTGAAAATTGGCCCAATATTTACTATGATGACTATGAGACCAAAGAATCGGCTATAATCTGTGCTCCCGTTCACCTTTCTTAACCGTCTCTGGTAACATCTCTGGTCTTTTTGTTCGCTCAACTCTGCACGTCCTTGGGTCTTCACCTGCCGAGTGTGAAGTCAATTAGATGTACGGTTGTCAAGAAAAGCGAAGGACAAACATACAGACTTCTTCCATTGTAGTAAGATGAATATTATAATGTAGAGATAGAAATAGATTAAATAAAAAATGATGACACTGAGGCTAAACTCCTATTTTTCCTGTTCACCCTCCTGTTGCTCTCAGGCACTACCCTGCTTAACGTCCAACAGATGATCATGCTCTCTTTCTCTCTCTCTCTGAATCACTCCAGACCACTCTCAAGGTGTCGATACTGCTGTCATCATCATTACTAAGACCCATTTAAAGACCACTCTCCTGCAATAACACACCATGGTGGGATAATGACCTGTATCCGTACGCACACAAACGCGCTCACTCCTACTCATGCAGGTGGACTCTTAGTCGACTAAACACCAACTCAATAAGATGAGGGTTTAGACGAATGAATATACTAAGAGGAGATTAAAGTGAGACTATTGATTGTTTCCAGCCTTTCAAAGGTTACATGTAGGGCTATTGTAGCAACAATGCACTCATCTGCTGGGTGACTTTCAACAGCATAGTAATATTTTCTCCACTGTGATTCACTGTTGACTCATTATCAGATTAATACATTTAATTATTGCGGTTAAAGCCACCATGTTATGACTTTGGCAGCCCCCCAGTGGTACTGTCAAAAACAACACTGGTAAACAAAAATGATGCTACTGTACACCCACATACTAGTACTACTACTACTACTTCTATCAGTACTACTACTAGGCTACTACTACTACTACTACATAACCTCTGCAAACTGCTGTGTAGATGTAGAAGTGTGCATATCCACATTCATTCACACAAACAAAATTTAGTGTCAGTTTTGTACAGCAGTGAGAAAACAGGTGCAGGATCCCCATCATTAAAGCAGTGAGGTGTCACACACACTTTATCACATACTGTTCTAACACACACACACGCTCACTGTCTTGCAATCTTATCTAAACAGATGCCTCTCCTCACTCTCTCTTACACACACACAGACACATGTTGTAGTCTCCATGGAAACGCATGCATATATTTCCATATCTATACCAATTTTCTTTAATTAGAGCATCAAAGTAGGCAATAATAATGATATATGATATACTCTGCTCCATCATCTAAATCTGAATGCAGGTAACCATAGAAACAGTATACTTCTGCTTTGTTCTGTGCAATCAGTAAACTGCCACTGGTGAAATGGACCTAACCAGGACTGTCACTACTCACTTTTTGCTGCTTTAACCAGTGTTGTGGCCACTTGCGGACTGAAGTCAACAAAAAATGTAACATGTTTTACATATAATGGCCTTACAAAGTTAACATGTAAGCAAACCGTTGCATGTTTACACATCCTACAGACATGGAGCACCATTCAGTTAGCGAAAAATTAAGTCCAACATTCACACTTCTTGTTGCTCTGTTTGGGTCTACACCAGCCACTGATAGAAATATCTGGCTCTTTAGCCCTTAGATGCTCCTGCTTTCCAAAACATCTGCCCGAGGTGATTAAATTAAAACAATTCTGTGGTTAATTTGTGGTTAAGTTAAGGCACAAAAATCACGTGGTGATGGTGAGGAAAATGTTGTGGCCTAAAATACAAAACACCCATGTTTGGTGCCTAAAAAGATGCTGGAAAAACAGTGACAAGTTGCTACAAAACACTCACATTTGGTGCCTAAAGAGCCACTAGAAACACAGCAACAGGTTGCTACAAAACACTAACATTTGGTGCTGGAAAAGCTGCTGGAAACACAGCAAAGGGCCTGAAAAGACGCTGGAAAAAGAGTGACAGGTTGCTAAAAAACACACACACTTGGTGCTTAAAAAGTCACTGGCAAGGCAGTGATGCTTTGCTGCAAAACACCTGTGTTTAGTGTCTAAAAAAGCTGCTGGAAAAACAGTGACAGGTCACTACAAAACACCTACATTTGGTGCCTAAAAAGCCAGTGGAAACGCAGAAACGCAGCAACAGTTGGCTACTAAATCATTTTGACTTATATTGTTTGTCTTAAACAGGGGTCTGCAGCTTGGCAGGCACCATCCCCTCCACAACCCGGTAATAATGTCTGATCAAATACTACATCACCTGATAAATGTTAATATGATACTTAGGAAATGTGAAAATGCAGCATTTATGGTTTGCAGAGACATACAACACCAGCATTTTCTCCCTGCGACTGGGCTGGGTACCAAGACTGCATAAAAAGTCTCCATGGCATGAATTAAGGTAAAGATGTATCTGTGAGAGTTGAAAATGTTTAAATTTGGGCAAAACTGGCTTCATCATTATGAAGTGACAAATGAAAGAAGTCTGGGGCAAAAACAACCAACAGAACTTCCTGTACGTTCCTGGAAAATTTTGAGATCAGCCAGAGGCAAACGGACACACTCTGCCCACACAAACACCACTGAGTTAGTTACTAGCTAGCTATGGCAAACTACATCTCTTGAGTTTGTGCAGTGCTTTGGCTGTCATCATTATCACAGCAGTATACACACTCATTTCAAGCTTTGCTTTGACAGTGAAGAGGGACATTTTACATTTCCATCAACCAAAGGCTCTCTGTAGTCCATCAATTTGCTCTCTTGCTCTCTTTCTGCCTCCCTCTCCCTCTTGACCTTTCACTGAGACCTTTAATCAAAGCAGAGTTATGGCTCCCCAGAGCCACTGCTAACTACCGAATCACACGTCCTGACAGTGCTGCAGGGATTTGGTGGGTCTGAAAAGTCGGTGTCCTCCTCTTAATCCTACAGCAGCGCGCTGAATTATGCATGTTTTTCACAGCTTGGGAAAGAGACTACAGCTCCACTGGTGATTCAGTGTGTGATTCAATCTCAAACACAGCTCCTTAAGACCCGAGTTCTGGTGAAACAAGAGGAAACTAGGAAAACATGTCACACTCTGTGAATGATGCAGGAACCCCAACATGTCACACTCTGTGAATGATGCAGGAACCCCTCAGTGCGACAAGTTCAGCGTCAAGATGCGTCACTGCTCCAGTTCATTACATCTAGTGATGCAGCAGTTACAGACCTTTAAAATTAGACTTTAGGCTTTGTTAATAGTATGGTTTTTTTTTCCAGGTTAAGGTTAGGACAAGACAGTTTTAATAATGGTAAGATATTTTGGTTAAGATCATGATTATGTAAACTTAAAGTATCAATGAGCTTTTCATTTATAGATTTAGTGTGTAGGATATAGTGGCATCTAGTGGTGAGTTGGCAGAACTTAAACTAATTTCAAAATTTAGATTAGTGCAGCTTTAATAGCAAGTTTAGGGTCAGCTCTAGTGTAAAGGGGTACCACAACTCAAGAAAGTTGGCATTGTATGTGTCAGCACTTTACATTTACACTTTATTATGTAGTGGATACATTGAAACTTTGTAGTTAATGTGGGGTTAGGTTAGGTAAGATCATGTTTTGGCCTAAAATACCTGATTTTGGGGCACAATCCTCACTGGAAGAGCAGCAATGTCTCAATAAAAAACAGATGCTTTTTGTGCCTCTATCCCGGCAGGAAAAAATGTGACTGGTTGCTACAAAACACCCATGGTTTGGTGCATTAAAAGCTGATCAAAACACAGCAATGGGTCGCTTCAGAACACCCACATCTGGTGCCTAAAAAGGGAACAAAGCAAAGGAATCGCTTCAGCACTCCCATATTTGGTGTCTTAAATGGATAAAGCATCAGGTCCGACAGAACACCCACATTTGGCGTCAAAAAAGCTGCTGGAAAACAGTGACAGGTCGCTACAAAACACCTACAATTGGTGCCTAAAAGGGAAATAAAGCAACAGGTTGCTACAGAACACCCACATTTGGTGCCGAAATAACTGGAAATGCAGTAGAGGCTCTGAACATATCCAGAATGGGGTATTTTTTAACAAGTTCAGGACATTTCCAGCTGTGTCTTTGGCACTAAACAGGGTATTTAAAGCCAAAACATGATGTTTTCCTAACCATAACCAAGTGGTGTTTGTGCCTAAACCTAACCACAGGTTAACCACAGAGTTGTCACAATATAAAGTTGAAATGTAAAGTTCAAACAAATTAGCTATCCATGGTTTACACAAATGTACAATGCCAACAAATCAATCTGGTGATTGGGTTGGTTTGAGATGTGATATTCTTTCATCTAAGCTCTCTTCAGGACAATCTGTGGCTTTTAAATCCACAATTCATCATATGCAGAGCAAATATTGTCCAGTGGGCTGAAATAACTTAAACTGGGTTCACACTACACCACATCTTTGTCTGTTATGTCAGATTAGAGGATTGTGGAGTCGTAAAATCGTGCCATGACTTGGCTGTCAGACCGTGACACACTACACGATGGTCCACACCAATCATCCCCAGTCATCTTTCACAATGTGTGTGATGTCTTTGGGTTATTATTGTCCTTTTTTTTTATTATTATTAGTGTCATTTCAGTCACTGTGTCTGTTCATGTGCCAGCCAAAATGTTACTGCTGTAACGTAAAAAGTGCCACCAGATGGCAGGAGCTACATTTGAAGTACCGTACACAAACATGCAAGTCACTGAATCCTCCACAGCAAGTTCCTGCAAATGTTTCACAATAAAAGCCTGTTTAGAAAATGAAGGGATTCTCTCAGCTGAGGTTATAAGGGGCTTTTAATTTGAAACAGATACAGGAAGTGTTGAGTTTGAAATGACGGCGCGATGCATTAACTTTATCAAGGCAACGGGAGCGGATTAAAAGTAAAAATATAAAAATACAGAGGGATTAATAAATAATGCCCTGTTTACACTGTAGTCCGTTTCAAATGAAGCTGGTAGCCTCTGCAGTTGTGGTGAGTAAAAGCCTCTATTTTTTAATTTTATTACTTTATGTCCGTCTCCATTATGAAGAAATAACATTGTTTGCTAGCTTCATGCTAATGACAGCACTCACCGGGTTGCCATCATTTTTCCTTTTTTACTCTGTCATAGTAACGTCCCTAGAGGAAATATCAAAAACCCTGGGGTGTTGTTGTCACGCAGTCGTCTACGGCAGCAGATCGCTCTGTGTTTCTATTGGTCAAAGTGACGGCTGTGACAGAAGAAGTAGTGAATGACGAGAAGAAAATCGAATATGGTAGACTTTCTGTTGGAACGTCTTGAGGTCGTCGGTAGTGTAGTGGATAGTGCTGGCGCCCCATGTACAGAGGCGATGCCTCGCTGCAGCGGTCGCAGGTTCGACTCCGGCTTGCAACCATTTGCTGCATGTCACCCACCCTGCTCTCTCTCTCTCTCACCCCATTTCACTGTCCTGTTCATTAAAGGCAAAAGCCCCAAAAAGAAATCTTTAAAAAAAAAGAAAGAAATGCTTTTCAGCTTCCACTCTTGAGAATCAGCCGGAAAGAAATCCCACTTGGTAAAAGCGGAGCTCCTGCAGTACAAACAGTGATAAAACAGTAAATATCGATATGAGGCCCGGCTTTATTAGGTGGTTTTATCTTTAAGCTTCGTACTCAAGGGAAACCCAGTGGTTGTTTCGTGAAGGAGTGTGTAGGTGTGTATGAGTGTGAGGGGAGAGTAGTATTAGTCATCCACTTTCACTGCTGAGATGCTCCCAGCCAATGTGCGCGCGGGGATTTAACCCAGCAGAAGCCTGCTTATCCTGTTTTTACAGCACCATCAACCCCTTCGTATATTTTCTCATTTCCTTGCAGATTTCTTCTTCGTATGAGGCGTCAGTTTTCACATCAGATAACCCCACATCACGACGGTGATCACAAGGCGTAAGTATGCGCCACTGCCCTATATATGAAGGAGTTACACAACTCAGTCTCCTCAATGTCCTCCTGTGACTTTCACCGCGGAGGAGGAAGCGAACAGAGCCTCGTGTTGGAAATGCATCAGTGATGTAATACAGTTTGACTTTGGCATGCTTTGTCATCACTGTGTAAAAGAGAGTGAAAGTGTGTGTGGAGTAGAAATGCAAAAGACGAAGAAGAAGAAGAAGGAGGGAGAGACAGAAAAGTGAGACAGGTCCAGCTTTTTGCTATAAAGCATACCAAAACAGCAAGATGATGTAACAGCTCTCAATTACCCATGGTGCTTTGCTGGAAAGATGAATGAAGTCGGACAGGGAGAGGGCGTCAATGAAGATGCACGCGCATGTGTGCTCGCGTTTCATCTGTATTCTCATCATGTGGGGTGATTCATACATCACGGCGTCCACAAAAATAAGGAAGATGCTTTACTTGAAGGGAGTAGGAGTGTGTGTATGTGTGTATGTGTGTGTGTGTGTGTGTGAATGTGTGTGTGCTTGTGTATCAAAAGACACCACAAGCTTCATTCCTATTCCATTTATCCTCTGGCTCGTGGGCTTAACAATGAGTAAAGAGAGATGAAGAAGAAGGAAGAAAGAAAAGAAAGAAAGGTTGGCAGAGTGCAGAGCGCGTGGGCCGGCTCGGGAGTTTCCTGCACTAAAGGTATGATGATGTAATTGAGCTGGAGCTGAGAAGAGGGAGAGCGAGCCGGGAGAGAAATATGAGCTTGTGTCTTTTTTTTTTTCTCACACAAGGGAGGTTCGCATCACGCCAGTCAGAGTGTCACGTATCCATTTAGCTGAGAGAAGAAATGAATCTCAAGGAGGAGGCCATTATCATATCTAAGTGGAGCAGCAGTTCATTAACAGCAGGGGCGGCCCAAGAGTCTGAAGGGCAGAATTTAACCACCTCCACATTTAATATCAATAAGAATATGATATACACTCACTGGCCACTTTATTAGGTACACCTGTTCAACTGCTTGTTAACGCAAATAGCTAATCAGCCAATCACGTGGCAGCAACTCAATGCATTTAGGCATTTAGACATGGTCAAGACGACCTGCTGAAGTTCAAACCGAGCATCAGAACGAGGAAGAAAGGTGATTTAAGTGACTTTGAATGTGGCATGGTTGTTGGTGCCAGACGCACAACCATCTCTAGGGTTTACAGAAAATGCCTTGTTGATGCCAGAGGTCAGAGGAGAATGGCCAGACTGGTTCAAGATGATAGAAAGGCAACAGTAACTCAAATAACCACTGGTTACAACCAAGGTCTGCAGAAGACCATCTCTGAACCAACAACACGTCCAACCTTGAAGCAGATGGGCTACAGCAGTAGAAGACCACACCAGGTGCCACTCCTGTCAGCTAACAACAGGAAACTGAGGCTACAGTTCACACAGGCTCACCAAAACTGGACAATAGAAGATTGGAAAAACGTTGCCTGGTCTGATGAGTCTGGATTTCTGCTGCCACATTCAGATGGTAGGGTCAGAATTTGGTGTAAACAACATGAAAGCATGGATCCATCCTGCCTTGTATCAACGGTTCAGGCTGCTGGTGGTGGTGTAATGGTGTGGGGGATATTTTCTTGGCACACTTTGGGCCCCTTAGTACCAACTGAGCATGGTTTAAACACCACAGCCTACCTGAGTATTGTTGCTGACCGTGTCCATCCCTTTATGACCACAGTGTACCCATCTTCTGATGGCTACTTCCAGCAGGATAACGCTCCATGTCACAAAGCTCAAATCATCTCAAACTGGTTTCTTGAACATGACAATGAGTTCACTGTACTCCAATGGCCTCCACAGTCACCAGATCTCAGTCCAATAGAGCACCTTTGGGATGTGGTGGAACGGGAGATTCACATCATGGATGTCTTGACTTAAACCCTTTTGCTCCTTGGGGAGTATGGGTCATTCACGAACTTTCTCCAGCTGGTTCGGTGTTAGGCGATCTTCTCTGCTTCCTTCCAGGATGTTCTTGATTCCTTGAGTTCTGCCTTCTCCAGGTGTTCTTTGGTCTTCCCAGCTTTTTTTCCCCTGTGGGTTCCAGGATAAGGACTGTCTGGTCGTGTTGGAGGGAGGTTTCCTCAAGGTGTGCTCAATCCAGCCCCACATCATGGATGTGCAGCCGACAAATCTGTAGCAACTGTGTGATGCTATCATGTCAATATGGACCAAAATCTCTGAGGAATGTTTCCAGCACCTTGTTGAATCTGTGCCACCAAGAACTAAGGCAGTTCTGAAGGCAAAAGGGGTCCCACCTGGTACCCGGCAACTTTGATATTTGACCACTGAAAGTGCTGCTACACAGATAAAAAGTTCATTCTCTACCTTGGCAAATCAACGAGGTCCAGTCTGTAACTGTGCTGGAGCTTTCAGTTGAATGACATGACCTTCAGCAGCTGCCCTGTTGATGAAGAAATGTATATGTAAATGATGCAATAAAAATGTCCCTATAAACAATTTTTATATGTGAAAGACAGACAGCTACCGCTCCACCCGGCTCAGTCTTGGCAAGGTGCTGAAAACATCAATGTATATTTATTTACATACATGTACTTATTTCTATGTATGAGCCCCGTCCTTGACAATAAAGAAATCGGAGATCTAAAAATACAAGAAACGCTACATGGTGGGTCTCTTAGGGTTAATATTCCCAGAGGGAGGCATAAATTAAATGTATAGTCATACGTGAGTACTATAAGATCTCCACTCACTATGAGTCACAATGTAATTCTCAGCTGAGATGTTGTAACATTTACATAGGAAATGAAATTGTACCACTATATAATAGGTCTATAGTATCCTTATAGTGTAAATATATCTTTATTTTAGTTTCACTGTTGCAATTAGATGTGATCATACATATTTAATAGGCTTGTGAGGAATCGTGCCGAATCACAGATCACTAAATGAATACTAACTGGTAACACCTAACACACTGCTCACTCTGTCCAGTCAATCTAAATCATCATGACTCCAACATCCAGCCTGCACAGCTCTGTGTTCAGGCCCCAGATGATGTGCAGCAGCCCCCCGCACACACACACACACTGCTGTCTGAGCAAAGCTGCTACACACTGCACAGCCGGCTCTGCCTCCTTCATGCATGGCGACACATATGGCTGCTATACGTATGTGTGTGCGCGTGCACGTGCACCCCGCGTGAGTAATGCAGTGGGATACCCAGCAGCGCTCCGAGATTGCATAACCACCATCCGTATGGCTGTGTAGCTGGTCGGACTGGCTGCGGACCATAAGCAAACACACACACACACACAAGATGCAGCATCAGAAGCTGGTAGAACATTTAGGAAATGTGCTTCACAGCTGGGTTTTCTTTACACCTGGTGACGCAATGTTTGAGATAGGAGGTTTCACCTACAAGGAATTTTAGGGGGAGGGAAAAGTCACGAGCTGCTGTGGAGTGATCAGTCACTGTTTGATGCACTGTGTGTGTGTGTGGATGGGAACACCACCACATGTATTCACATATATATAACCAGTAATAAGGTAAGACGGGGGAAGATGCCCCACTTAAGAACAAAGTCAGTATTTGGATATGATTTTAGCATGTACAGGATGATGATGCATAAACCAGCACACAGTTGGGAGACATATATTGGTAGAGTGGCCAATTTTGTTATTGTAGCACAGAAATTAAACTCTTGTAAAGGGGCAACGAGCCTCCGAGCTACAAAACGAGCTATCTAACCAAATAAAAGAAACTAAAATCCCAACCCTGACCCATTACTGGATTATCTAGAGGCCGTCTAGCCTTTCCTTTAAGGACAATTGTTTTTATTTCAGGATGCCTTCCCCCAGCAAACTTGCTAATAATGTTAGAGTAGAGTAAAAGTCTGCTAGCTGCTAGGTTAATTTATACAATGTAAAATGCCATAGACTTGTGCTAATGATGTTAGTATGCTGTATTTGTTTAGAAAACACGTTAAGGATGAGACAGTTGTTTTGCTTGTTAAACTTGTGAGTTGTAATGGAGCCTAATTTAAATGTTGCTGTTGTCCCTGGCTTCATATGAGTAGAGGAAAAGTCCACTAGCTGCTGGGCTAATTTATACAAGGGAAAATGCCATAGGCTTGTGCTAATAACATTAGCATGTTGTATTTGTGGGGAAAATATGTCCAGATAAAGACAAGTGCTTTGTCTGTTTAATGTGTGTTTTGAATCAACTAAACTTTACAGCACGTCACAGAAACCCCACTGACAACTAGTGTTTTGGAGGTGTAACTGCAGAGTGACACAGACACACCACCACACAAGTATAAATGCTCACAACAATGTAGGCGACGTGCGTAGGTGATGGTGTAGGGTCTGCATCAGGTCGAATTTGAACTTTTTACTGTAAAGGGGAAAAATATTTTTTATCTTTCAAAATAAATGGAATGACTTTCCCCACATGTCCCTCATCATCATGTATATACTAGGGGTGGGGGGAAAATGGATACAGCATAATATCGCAATATTTTTGTGGAGCAATAGCCTACAGTATCGTCACACAGTGCCAAGTATCAATTTTTTTGGTATATAAATTATCAATATACAATACAAATTAAACTTCAGGTAGCCTACTAGAATAATATAATCAATTGCTTTTTCAGTCCACTAGGTAGGAATGTTATCATATTAGATTTAACAGAGTTTTCCGTTGACATTATTTACAGTTGAAAAAAGGTAATAAATTGCATATATTTTATTGCTAGCATATTGCAACAGGTTTTTAAATCGCAATAATATTGTATCATGACTCAAGTATCATGATAAT
This sequence comes from Epinephelus moara, assembly GCF_006386435.1. Classification (NCBI taxonomy): domain Eukaryota; kingdom Metazoa; phylum Chordata; class Actinopteri; order Perciformes; family Serranidae; genus Epinephelus; species Epinephelus moara. Next base: position 16,245,635 of record NC_065522.1, read on the forward strand.
ATCATATCATGGATCCTCTAGTAATTCCTACCCCGAGTACATACCAAAACTTTATATAACTTTTTATATGAGACCCTGTGTCCTCATTTGTCATATTTTGGGTTTACTTGACCTTATACTTCATTCTACTTAACTTAGACCTGTTGTCCTCATACGTGGACACTTTTTGTGCCATCTAGTGGTAGTAAGAGCACAATACACTAATCCATGTAAAAACAAGATGGCAGCCATCTCTGCCAAGTCAGTCTGCAGCTGATCCCAACACAAAAGTGGTCACAGTGTATGTATGTACTTTTTTTATTTTTACTTTTATTTTATTGTTTGACTTTAATATCATTGCCAGTGTTTCGTTTTTTTTTATACTTATGGGGTCCTACCGATCCCAAATAGCTAGGAGACATTAAAAATGCAAAACAAACAAAAGTTCGCAGCAATGTATCCATAGATCTTAAAGTCAAACAATTCTGTAATATACAATAAGAGTTGATAAAATGACTAGACAAAAAGTCATAATTATAAATATTAGGTATAAATTATCATTGTAAAGTCATCATAAGTGTAAAGCTCAAAAAGTATTGCAACATATTTAAATCGCAATAATACTGTATCGTGACTCAAGTATGGTGATGATATTGTATTGTCGATTCCCACCCCTAGTATATACCAAAACTTTTAAGATATAACTTAATATAAATACATATATCACTATTTTTCAGTGACAAATGAAATGAGTTTACCCTAAAATGGTTCTATGTAAATGTCGTCATTCACTATAGCACAGCCATTCAATACACGTGCTGAGAGCAGATTTAGTAACATATCCTTATCTTAACCTGAAAATAATCCTAATAACATCACTAACGACATACTGGAAATATAAATAGAAATAATAATAAAACTAAGTTTCCTCTCCCGAAGCTGAATTTATGAATTCATTCTCCCTCTCCGTGATTCACACACCGACCATGATGACGGTGACTGGAGGAGCGGAGACTTCTTACGTCAGACGAGGAGAATGACAAGCGCGTCCAATGAGGGGCCGAGGATGTGCAGCGCGAGGACGGAGCTGCCGACAGAAGGCTAATAACCATGCCAACCGAGGAATATAGCGCGCGCCGCTGACTGGGGAGAACGAGAGGGGGGGAAACCCTGGAAGAAGAGACCATAAAAATATACCTATACACACATAAAGTGGAGGAGAGAGAACACGCGAGGCGTCCTGGTTTCCTGCAGGGGGGAAGACGAAGACACGGAGCTGGTAATTTTCTCTCCTCTTTTTGTCTCTGTGGCGTGGTCTCCCTTCCATCCCTCCTTCCTTCCTCCCTCCCTCCCTTCCCTCCTTCCTCTCTCGCGCTGGCTCAGGGACTGCACTGCTGCAGCTGAATGAAACCGATCCAGGTATTTATTGTTCTCTCTATGGCTAAAACATACACTCACGGCGATGTGAGGGCGCGTGACGGGGTTTGAGAAAGCTGCACGAGCTCCCGTTACCGCAGGGATGTGAGCCCCTCAGCTGCGGGGCTTTTGGTGGAGGTGGAGGTGGTGGAGGAGGTGGTGGGGATGGTGGTGACCTTCCCCGGCCGTTTGCAGTCATTGACGGTGTGTGCGCGCGTGCGTGTGTGCGTGCGTGCACGGGAGCATGAAAGAGCAGAGATGAAAAATAAAAAAGGGGGCGGGGGGTGAAGGAGGAAGGGTGTGTGGGGAGGTTGAGGTGGGAGGTGTGTGTGTGTGTGTGTGTGTGTGAGAGAGAGGGGAGAGAGATTTTTTTGTGAATGGAGCTCCACATCCTTTTTGGCGCGAGCGCGCGCGCTGGCAGCTCGACTGGCTGAGCTAAAATTAGCCTCGTGCCGGATTTTTTTTTATATCGTGTCTGCGTGCGGCTGCAGCGGCATATGTGGATCAGAATCCGAATTAAAAGATGCGGGCGCACACGCACTCACGCACGCATGTCTGGGCACGCGCTCATACACGCCACCGGTGAATAGGACAGCAGCTACCACCGCGCCGTGCCCCAGGACGTCATGCACCATTTTTAGAGATGCTCTAAAAATAGAATTTGTTGATGATGGTTTTGACTGGGAGGAAATTGAACACCGTCTCCAGTACCTGGCGTCCTATAGGTAGGGATGCACCACACCGAAGCTTTGCTGGCTGTTTATTTATTGTTTATTTGGTGCGTGTGGGATGCTCGTGCTGTCACGTTGCTTTGGAGCCAAAATGGAAGGACTATTTCTGTCATGTAACGGATTACTTTCCCCCTCTTTCCCTCCTGTGTGTGTGCGTGTCCACACCTGCTATTGTGCTGCTGCTGCTAATTACCTGTCAGCGTGGTGCGTGGGAGCTGCTGGTGACGTGCGTGCTTGGGGTCAAGAGTTGTTTTCATGAATGGATGAATGAATGGGCGGATGGACGGGTGTAAGGTGTCTCTTTTGCTCCCTTGATCCAAAGGGGGTAGGTGTTAACACCCCCTTCTTTTCCTTGTCCTTCTCTTCCCTGCATCCCTCCTTTGTTTTGTCCTCAACTCTTGTCTCCCGTCCTGTTTCCTTCTTCCCCTTTCCACAACCTCTTCTTCCTCTCTGCTCCGTCCATCTTCAAACTTTCCTATCTGTCTTTCGACTCTTAATCGCTGCCCTTTTCTGAACTCCTACCCTCCTCACTTTCCACTCAATCCCTGACCCACTCATACTTCTTTATCTCCTCATTCCTCCTTCCCAACTCCCTCCGTTGGCTCTCTGTTGTGCATATTTTATCATCCCCCTTGTCTGAACATTTCCCCGTTCTCTTACACATTATCGACTGCAACTTCCTCCTTCGTTTTTTCCTCCCCTTCCCTCCTCGCTGCTCTTTCCCATCTCCGATTTCCTTTCATCTCGCTCTTGTCTTTTTCCCATCTCTCCTCCCCCCATTACAAACTTCTCTCACTCCTGAACTTACTGACTCCTTCCTTCCTCCCTCCCTCTTCCTCTCGTTTCTCCAGCTATGATTCTCTCCCTGGCCGCAGCAGCCATGAGTAGCGGCAGCGGCAGCAGCCTCAACTCCTCCTCCCCCCTCGACCCCTTCGACTCCTCCACCTCCTGGAGCCTGGCTGAGGACCCTTCCAACTCCTCCTCCGAACCTGTCGTGCGAACTCTGACCCCTGACCTCCAGCCGGCGACCACCGCTGTAGCCATCCAGGAAGTCAGCCCCTGGGATATCGCGCTTTGCGTGACCGGAACGCTCATCTCCTGTGAGAACGCTCTGGTGATCGCCGTGCTGTTCTACACGCCGACTCTCCGGGCTCCCATGTTCATCTTGATTGGATCGCTGGCGGTGGCGGACCTTCTCGCCGGCTTGGGCCTCATCTTGAACTTTGTCTTCACTTACTTGGTCGACAGCTCGGTGGAGTTTGTGACGCTGTTGTCGGTTGGACTGCTCATCTCGGCCTTCTCTGCCTCCGTCCTCAACATCCTTGCCATCACAGTGGACCGTTACCTGTCGCTGTACAACGCCCTGACCTACCACACTGAGCGGACAGTCACCTTCACCTACGTGATGGTGGTCTTCATCTGGGTGTCATGCCTAACGCTCGGCTTGCTGCCGGCGCTCGGCTGGAACTGTCTGAGGGACGAGTCCACATGCAGCATCTGCCGACCCGTCACCAAAAACAACGCCGTGGCGCTCGCCGTCACCTTCCTGCTGGTCTTCGCCCTGATGATGCAGCTCTACCTGCAGATCTGCAAGATCGCCTTCCGCCATGCGCAACAGATTGCCGTGCAGCACCAGTTCGTGGCCATCTCCACCACCAAAGGCGTCTCCACACTGTCGGCCATCTTGTGTGCCTTCGGGGCGTGCTGGCTGCCGTTTGCCATGTACTCCATAGTGGCCGACTCTAGCTACCCCGTAATATACACCTACGCCACGGTCCTCCCGGCTACCTGCTGCTCTGTGATCAACCCCATCATTTATGCGTTCCGAAACCCGGACATCCAGAAGTCGCTGTGGATGGCCTGTTGCGGATGCGTGCCGTCCAACCTCTCCCTCAGACCCAGGACCTCCAGTGATGTGTAGCAGGGAAGGTTGGTTTCTGTCTGGCATGATGCTTGACGCTGAGTCAGGGTTGTCGGAGGGCGAGGACGAAACGGGGAACAGGAAATCTGGAGGTGAGAGGTTGAAGGTTACAGCCGAGGAAAGAGATTTCCTCTACTCTTCATATCAGGGCTGGTAGGCTGATGGGGAATGCACGGGTGGCCACGGTAAAAGTGGCACAGGAATGGGGAGAAGCCAGGACAGTGCATGGTAAAAAAAAAAACCGATAGAGCTAATAAAGGAGAGAACCATGAGAGCGAAGGAGGTGGCGTGAAACCAACTGCAAAAACCTGATTTTTAAGGTATCCTCATGATGGTGGCAGGAGAGGCAGGGGGTGTGTCGGGTGACTTTTCCAACTGACCTCCATCCGGGTGCGAGAAGTGAGGCCTACTTCTCCAGAGTAGCATATATGTGACAGTAGGATTCAGAAGGAAGTGTCCTAAAATCTCCGTAGGACACGAGCTTGGGCAGCACTGCATGGTTATGCAATCAGAAGGAGTGAAACAGTCTTAAAATACAGCGTGTGTTTTCACTGATGTGTTTGAAATTAAGTGGATAAAAATACAATGAGCTAAATATACACAACGAATGACCTTGAGTATTCTCAACGAGCTATCTTTGCAGTCTTCTCCTGACGGGAAAACAAGAATATTTCCTCCCTTGAAACACATTTTAACGACCATGTTCCCTTGATCTGATGCAGATTAAGTCATTAGTGAGTTTATAGACAGAGAGTGCAACAATAATTAACTCTTATGTGCTGAGATTGGAAATTGGATGGTGTTCGTGATCATTAACATAGCTCGTCTGCCAAGCCCGTTTTGACTTTTCCCAATGCCAACAGCACAATCTGCATTTTGTCAAACACAGTAACACATTTCAATGCATGAAGCTGGCATAAAAAAATGTGCTCCTCCTAATCATGTAGCATTCCTCCTCACACACAAGCTGATCCACCAGGCTCCCTAACGCATAGATAACCCCCGGCTGGTTTGGAAAACCTAGAGAGGGGTTTCCACATTTAGTCCAGTGCGTGTCGTCCTTGGTGTGATGAAATCAAATCTGCTCCCGGTCTGAGGGAGGAGAGAAAAAAAAACGGGTTTCTCAGCCAGCCGCTGCGCCGTGACTGTGAAGTAGAGAGAGCTGAATTCAGCACCAAGGACAGCGCCACTGCAGAGCGCTGCTACCCTGGGAATGCTCTCTGCTGCGGGGGGGAGAGCGCTGGAAAGTAGGCTACGCTGTTCTCTACACACCATCTTGATAGGGACTGTGAGACGGGCTTTAAAGGGCCATTCCGGCTTGACTGGAGTTTTGGTGCTTGTTTGCAACAGATGCAGTGTTGACTGATGGATTATTTTCACACATACATGATGGATAAAGGTATTTTAAATCATTTCTGCTGGGTTATTTGCATGAATCAGTCTTGAGAAGACAGAATTTGTCCAATTAAGGCTATCACTGTGACTCAGAGAGCAGCTTTTATTTTGAAATCACTCCCATATTGTGCTTGAAGAGTAGCAAATGTCAAACAAGAAGCTTTCACCAGCTCACGTGTGTCAAATTTGAGATGGTAAGGCTTCATTTTACACATTCATGCCTTTAATTTGCTGAATTCTTCTGGTAGTAGCTAATATTTCCACCTTTGTTTAAAGATATTTACATAAAGACATTTAAAATGAAGGCCACACTGACACCAAGACACTGAAAACCCTTTGTCAGTGAAGTAAAATAAGCAAGCACCGACAGAAAATGACTCCAATCATGCTCAAATTGTTCTTAAATACCCACTCCAGGTCCTACAGCGCGACTGTGACCCTGTCCTTTCTACCCTCCGCCGTTCTCTGGCCTCTCTTGTATCTCAGAAATTATGCATGAGGAAAACAATGTATGGCCCCCATGAGTGCCGGTAAAGCACGCCTTCTGACACGGGCAAGGTGAAAGCAGCTGATGTTTTCCAGAGGCAGACGGGACCTCGGCGATTATCTACATCCGCGTATCGCCTCTTCGGCTCTAAATTTAGAGACAGCATTCCAACTCCATCGCCCGATTGATTATCCATTAGCTAGAGCTGAGCACAATCCATACTGAACGGGTCATTTTTCATGGAGACGGCTTTGGATGGCTACAGTGGATTCAAGTTGTACAGGTTGCCACAGTCACATTACTGCTATCAGTGCCAGACCTAGATCATGTGGTACCTTCGGCAAGCCAACCCCTACCCACCAAAAAACCTAGTATTATTGTAAGTATATTTTTGTACTGTATTCATTCCTAATGACAATTCAACACAAATACACAACTTCGCCAACAAACGATAACTATTAAGGCCACACACGATGATGTCACTTTGTTAGCTGGAGGCAAAACACGACTCTCCACCACAGGGCTGTAGGCTACATAGGAGTCTAAATATGTCGTCTTGTTGTGTTATTGGGAGCCAGAAAAGAAGGAGTCATGGCTCAAAACTTGAATTTTATTGTATCAGCTGCCACTGCCCGTCAACAAAAACAAAGACAACTATGGTTAAATGCGATAAGACGGAAGAACTGGACGGAGGCGATCATCAAAAATGCTTGCACGTTACAGAAAAGTATTTCCTGTTGTAGGGATGAATAACGTTATGTGTATTAAGGGTTATCATGTCCACCTCATCAGAAATTGGGGAGGTATTAAGAGGAAAATCGGATTTCTCTGTAACGCTAACTTATTAGTGGTTAGCTAACGTTAGCTTCGATAGCAAAGCGAACTGGAGGAAACCGTGCAAGTGTCGTCCTCTTTTGTAAGATTGGCATAGTAATCAACCACAAAGCCTCCTGTGACATCATCCATCCACTGAGTGAGAGCATACGGGTAGGCCAGTCTGGTCCCGTTGGTCAGTGTTTACTTTTTCGAGTAACACTCACAGTCCCGGAGAGTGAGTGACCTGACATGGTGCGTTCGTAACCTCAGTCTGACGCTCTACACTAAAATGAGAGCCTAATTCTATGTGAATTAACAAACATTTAATTTAATTACAAATTTACTCCACTTGGCGCTCTGCTGCTCCGTCTCCCCAGACAGAGTGTCCAGAGTGCACTCTGCCAATCCAAGAGTGCGGTGCTCTGGACAACTGAACGGTACTTTCCGACAGAGCTCTGAATTTACGAACGGTCCAGTTTGTGCCAGTATGCGCTCCAACACTCTGAGCGAGTATTTCTGAACGCACCACTCGCTTCATCTTCCTCCATTGTCTAAAACGAGCTGACATAACTTGCTAGCTAGAACTGGCTAATGTCTGCGGAGAACTGTTTTGCCTCCAGCTAAGCCCCGCCCACCAAAAAACAACATACTATTTACTAACAGTAAAAGGGTCTATATTTAAAGATTTGTTCTGCTCCGCCATTAAATGTTTTTGTCATCTCCCACGGCTGTATCGCTCTTGAACTGTGCTACAATGCCTCCATGATCTCCTGTGGTAGGCTACTGCTCCATTTCGTCCATATCTGTAAGCTTTCAGAAATGTGCACGGCACAGACGAAATGAATGCAGAGTCTGCACAGAAGGCTCTGTGCGTGTCCGTATCTAATGCTGAGCATAAATGAGCCCTTAGTCACGTGGTCAGGAAGTAATCATACATGCAGGGGAAACGGCAAACGCCTATCTGAACAATATGGCCACAGAAATCTATAATAATACTGTAAACATGAGCATCAGATAGTCTTAATTCCTGTGGACTGTGCTGTACGCCTTCTATTTTCACTTCCCTACTTGCAGCCTGTCAGCAGTTGCTGCACACACACACACACACACACACACACAAATGCCCCGCCTCGAAGAAGCAGCGCAGCTCTGCCCTGGGGCCCCTCTGAAGGCTCGGCGGGTTAATGAGAAGCGAGAGAGGTGAGGTGACGCGGCGTGAAATAGAAACGCCGGGCGAGACGCGCTTTAACGTAACCTCGGGTCACGTCCACCTTGCACCCAATCAGTATGAAGTCATTCCCCACTGAAAGGGCATCATGTAAGTTAAATCCAGCTAATGTTAATAACATCTGGGTAATAATGGCGCCTAATGTACAGAGGATGTAGTGAGGACGAGCAGGGGAGCGGATTTATTGCCAACCTCTATCTGCATTTAAATGATCTACGGAGATAGTTTTCACTGGTGTTCCTCTGCACAACCTCACAGAGAGGTACCATGACTAAGCTCCTGGCATGCTGCTAATATACATGTGTGGGAGGTGTGCTGGCTTTGGGAAAAGAGTTCATGGAAACGGTATGGGCTGCAACTATAAACTCACTCAACTCTACACTAGAAATAAAAACATACATGTAACGACAGAGAGTCGCTTCCAAATTCAAACGCTTTCTACCAAATAAACCACGACGACAGACGACAAGCAAAGAACACTTTGAAAACGGCGCTCAGGAGACGCAGGTATTAAGATTATTTTCTATAGTGTACATTAAAAACTTAGCGTAGAAGTCTTTTCTATTGTTTCTTGGCAGCAGCAAACAATCAGTTGTTTTTGCAGCAGTTGTTAGCAGAACAACGGCTACACTACTCTGTCGCCGACTTTATTTGAACAGGCAGAATCTCTTGTGTCTTTTTTGTTTGTCTTTTGTTTTTGTTTTTGTTTTTGGCCTTATTGGAACTGAAAAAAAAAAAACTCCTTCGCAATAATGTCCAACTGTATTTTGCTGTGTACAAAAAGCCACAAAGGAGAGAAAGAGAGACAGAGAGACAGGTGGTGGGGCTCTGAATGGTTTGCAGAATAACTCAAACTAAATATTTCAAAGCAACAAATAGCACATTGTACTGTATGTGAGAGGAATATGGCCGGGGCCGGCTGGGGTTTTCCATAAAGACATTTCAGCAGGAGTGGATCATGGAAGTAGGACAAACCTAAATATGAAGCTAATGCTCTATTTCCATTTATAGATGCTGTGTTGCAGACGGAGATCTTGCAATGCTGTTTTCTCCGTCTCTCTAAAATTAGCTTTATTTTCATGTTTGCGGTTGTTTCACGAATGTCGGACGACTCTGTGTGAAGGTCACGGCTGTTAAACAAACTGACCACCTCCCTCTCTCCGTCTCTCTTTTTGCTCAATCACTGCATCGATGGAACTGCCGTACAGTGAAACACTTGCATCAATTATTAAGTGAAATACTTTAAATTACTCTGAAGCTGGAAGCATGAGATGGATGGAGTTTGGTACTTTTGGCAAGCTTGGTGAACTGCAGCACTGTGTGTGTGTGTGTGTGTGTGTGTGTGTGTGTGTGTGTGTGTAGGGGGAGAGATGCGACTCACCAAACTAATCGATCCCAGAGAGATAATTAAATCCATTTCACATAGGAATGTGATGCAGATCCTATTGGCACACAGTTCTCCTGTACGCACAACAATGTGTGAGACTTGCTTAGTCACCTGTGTTTGGAGATGCTAGATGGGACACACAGGTTTTACATCTGGCAGCCTAAATGTAACATTCATGGAGAATCTGCACTAGCTTGGCTGATGCTGACACACCGGATGTAGCTTTCAAGCTGTGCCTCTGTTTTACCTCTTTGTTAAAAATGAATCAAACTCAGATTCAATTAGGATCATGAACCAGACTTGGATTAAACAGAAATTAGTTTTGGTGGTTTGTTTTAGCCTCTGTTTTGGGACAGATGGCTGTGGTTTACAGCATATCACGAGGACAAATGTCATGGGAAGTTGCCAGCTTTCTAATGTTTGAAACTGTTTTGGCTCCAGTTACAGCTCAGTCTGAAAAACTCTTTAAATGGCAAAGATTTCTCAGTGTCGTCAGTTATTTCAGTGGGATTGGTGCGATCAGTGGATTTGCTCACTGGTATGGAAGCTCATTTCTGCCACTTTGATGAAGAAAATATCCTGTCATAATGATGAGAAAGTTTCTTGAAATAATGACTTGGTTTCTCAAAAATAATGAGGTAGTATACTAAAATAGTGACTTGATATCCCAAGATCATTAGTTAGTATCCCAAAATCAAGTGGTCATATCTCAATATAATGAGGTAATATCTCAAAATCATGAGTTAGTAGCCCAAGATAATGAGTTAGTATCTCATAATAATGAGGAAGCATCCCAAGATAATGTGGTAGTTTCTCAAAACAGTGTGTTACAATTTAAAAATAATGAGGTAGTATCTTGAAATAATAAGGTAGTTTCTCAAAAAGTGAGGTAGTATCCCAAAATAATGACTTGATATACCAAGATAAAGAGGTAGTATCTCAAAATAATGAGGAAGTATCCCAAAGACAATGTGGTATAATGAGGTAGTATCTCAAAAATAATGAGGTACTATCTCATAATAATGAGGTAGTACCTCAAAATAAGGTAGTTTCTCATAATAGTGAGGCTTTGTTGTAAAATAATGACTTCATATCCCAAGATAAGTTAGTATCTCAAAATAATGAGGTGGTTTCTTCAAAATAATGACGTAGTTTCTCAAAATAATGAGGTAGTAACCCCAAATACTAACTTGAAATCCCAAGATAATGAGGTGGTTTCTTCAAAATAATGAGATAGTTTCTCAAATTAATGACTTGACATCCTAAGATAAGTTGGTATCTCAAAATAATGAGGTAGTATCTCAAAATAATGATTTGATATCCCAAGATAACGAGTATCTCAAAAACATAAGTATCTTAAAATAATGACTTGATATCCCAAGAAAATGAGTTACTATCTCAAAATAACGAGGTTGTATCCCAAAATAATGAGGTAGTATCCCAAGATAATTTAAGTGAAGTTTTAATTTAAGTTTTGTTTGTCATTTTTTTGAGATATTAAGTCATTATTTTGAGAAAATTGATCATTATTTTGAGATAGCGAGTTATTATTTGGAGGTTTTTGGAAGGTTTTCTCATGATAAATAGTTAACAATCTTTTTTTTCCCCAAACACAGAAATGGACTTACATACATAGGAGCAAAATAAATCTGATTTGACAGTGTTGTCAGAAAGCTGGAGAATCTGACAGAGACAAAGTATGGTGTCTTAATAGCTGCGCTGGATCATACACTTTTATTTAACTCTCCTCTGTCGGAGTATAAACTGACAGTTAGCTAGCTCGCTATTTTTTTGTTTTGATTTTGCAAACAAAATTTCGGGGTAAGAGAAGTACAGAGAAAATAAAAAGACACTCAGGGAGTTATTGTGACCAACTAGTGCTAGCATGTTGCTGGCTGCTAGCATGTTAGTAGTTAGGTTGCCAAGCATCTAGAACCACAGACTAAATGAATATCTCGCTGGAACCTTTTGGGTATGAAATTGCCTTTAAGGTGGAGTAAATGTCTATAAGTGTATATATTCCTCTGTGGGTTGAGAAAATTGTTTGACCTCTAGCCTTCGTTTCAACACCTGCCATGGACAAACTTTAAGATAAATGTTGGGTACGTTTTTGGACATTTTGGTAATATGTTTCGGTGGGCGTTTTTTGTCCTTTGGCAGTGAAATGTCAACTATCTCGCATTTTTCCAGAGTAAAACAAACTCTATTTGATCCAAGTCTGGAGGGAATCATGAGCCCCAAAGTGAAACCACAAATCAGCCATTTCACGAGTGCGCTGACTGAAATGTTAAATCCAGCATCGCTCAGCTGGAACTGGAGCGACCGAACAGCTGATCTGAAGTCAGCGTTAACTCCGGCGGCATCACACAGCTGTATTTTAAACACCGTCTCTGATGGTCCCATCTGGCATGTCCATCTAGTGATTGTTTTAACAATTAATAACACTCATCTGTGAATATACCACTACTCAGTCAACCATTCCTGGGGCAGGAGTGGAGCGACCACTCACTGTGTGTGTGTGAGTGTGTGTCAACGTGTATGTGTGTGTGTGTGTGTGTGTGTGTATGTGTGTTCTCCCCCCGGGATCATAGCCAATTGTAATGAACCATAACTCAACCAACTCTCACTGTAAACACAAACACACGCAGAATGGTTTTGTCAGCCGCTATACAGGACTATAACTCAATTTAAAAAAAAAAGAAAAAGACCTACTGTACAAGTGAGTGTGTGTTATTTTTATTATGCAATGCTGTACAGAAATGTATATTTTTGTAATGTTCATCAGGGCATGAGTTACAAGACATGGTCGCTGCTGTGAGCATGAGTTTGTTGTGAGTGTGTGCGTACGTACGTGTGTGTGTGTGTGTGTTTTCTTCCTCTTCTTCTGTGTTCTTCCTATAAACAAATGTCAAAAGTTTCTTTGGGGAAAAAAAAGAAGTTGTGTGTCGGATATGCTGAAAAAGTGCCATATTTTTTGACTTTATAGTGTCTTAATTTTTTGTTTTTCTTGTGTATTAGAGGGTTGATTCTCATTGTGGAGTCAGTAAATCTGTAAACAACTACAAAAAAAGCTCAACATGGTCAAAAACAGCAACTCACTAGCAGCAAGGTAAAGAAAGAAGAAAAAGGCTGTTATTTAAAAGTACTTGACCTTGATGTTATTGATCACTACACTGAGCAAACAGACCAATTCCAACAATCCAAACTCTGTATTTCCTCCTGTAACATCAGAGTTGCAGCAGCAGCAACATCAGAGATGATATCAGTGTCTCTGTCAAACGTCTTCTTGACTTAAATTGCGGTAATCTGAACAGTTTCAGGATAAAAAAGACGTGCGCTGAACGACAGGGAGAAAGTCAGGGAGGGAGACTGTGCGTGGCTGCGTTGTACGTCACAGAGTCAGGTTTCCAGTGACGTCATTTTGTCTGAGTCGTGTCTAAGGGAGCAGGTCGTTTCAAAGACATCCCCCTCTCTCCACCGTCCTCCTTTCACAAGCGTCCCCCTCGCTCCTTCCTCCCCCTCATCATCCTTTTATCTACACCCCCTCTTTTTCCTCTCCATTCTCTCAGACATCTCCCTCCTGTCCTCTTTGCTGTTTCATACGTGCCCCGTCTTTTCATTCCCGTTCCCTCTCCTCCTCAGTCTTCCTGTCACTTTTCCGCATGGTTTTCACCCCTCTTGCTCATTCCCTCCATCTTTTGCAATACTCCACACCTTCATCTCCTCTATCTCTTTTTACCCCCTCTCCCTCTGTCTCTTTCTCTTGTCTAACATTTTGCTATGCTTGGCCTGCAGGAAGCGAGTCGGTCGACTCCGTCTAAAAATAGTTACCCTGAAAGCAGATAAAAAGAGCAAAAGAAAAAAGAACAGCAGGAAAAAAGGAAAGGAAAAAAGAGGAGGGGTGGGAGGTAAAGAAGTAGAAATCGACCCTTCTTCCCTGAGCGCAGAAGCAAGCCTTCGCTTTGCTCCGTAGACGCATCCATCGTCCTCATCTTCCTTTTTCTCTCTTTCCCTGTTAAGTTTTTCCTTGTCTCATCTTCTTTGCACAAGCACACGTTCATCTTCTATTTTTACACCTCTCCTTTGAGTCTCTCCTTCCTTTTTTTGTTTCTCCTGAGCACAAGCATCAACACAAGGGTTTTTAAAATGCAGGGATCAGGGCGAGTGCCTATACAGCGTCCGTCAGGCTACGTTTTCCCTCTGTAACCTACAACCTGGCAACACTTCAGGCAAGCAGAGATTGTCAATCAAAAATAAAACCATTACAGAGCTAATTTTCTATTGGACCGAGTATGGCCTTCATAGAAAAAAAAACATTGTTTTATGCATTGATATTGCTGGTCTGGATGAGGGAGCATCACCGGTTTTAAACCCTCAAGGTGAGGGTGTTATTGGGTAACGATACTGTGATGTCACAGACCTGATACGGTGTCCTTGAATCATGTTTTTTTTGGGTTTGTTTCTACTGTATTCTCTCTGATTTTGTCCTCTTAAGTTGGTGTCGTGAAACAGTCGGTTACGATAAAAAGTACAAATGCACTTTATAAGATGGACATGTTACACATTGCACTTGTAAATGTCGAATGTAAAACCTTGAAGAGAAAGATTTATTTTTATTATTGTACATAAATGAGAAGAGAAAGTAAAAAAAAAAAAAGACTGCAAAAAAAAAAGTGGAGAATAATTTGCCAAATAAACTGAGAACAACAAAAGAAAGAAAAGTTTGTATTTTTCTGCGTGCTGGAATGGAGTCAATCCGGTGACGTCAGCGTGTGTGTGTGGTGTTCGTGGGCGTTTGCGTGACATTGTCTGTGTGTGGGTGTTATTACGAGTGTGTGTGTGTGTGTGTGAGTCAGTATCGCAGGTCACTGTAGTGTTAAGGAAAGCCTGCGAGTATAAAAAGATGCCGCTGAATTATTAAACCACTCCCTGCTTGCATAACAGCGAGAGCGAAGCGACACGGAGTGAGAAGAGGGGAAGATGCAGAAGAAGAGAAAGAGGGAGGATCTGATCGGAGAGGATGCGACACACACACACACACACACATGAACACACATCCCCATGACATTCACGTATAGGAAAAAGGATGAAGCCCAGAGGGGGAGGAGGAAAGGAAAGGATAGGTGCAAAAAAATGGCAGAGCGAAGATGCACAGTTTGTATATGTGAGTGTTGCCTAAAAACACACACATATATGTCATACATGTCTCTGTGTGCAGGTATGTACACCCAGGGGTACAACACTATGTGTGTGTTTGTGAGGGCGTGGTGCTGGGACACACACTAAAGCTTCTTAATAAATAATTAACAATGCAGCAGGAGGTTTGGGTCATCCAAATCTATGACGCAGGTGAGTGTGTGTGTGTGTGTGTGTATGTGTGAGAATTTTAACCTTTAATCAATCAAATGTGCTTGTGTGTCACTGAAAGTGTGAACTACAGGAGCGCCAGGCTGCATGGGTGCGTGTTTGACTCCTTGAATCACCTCTATGCGGCGTCTACATGGAGGGGAAGAGCTCCACCATGTGGCCAGAGGGAGGTGCTGCAAAGACGGGAGACGAGGGGGAAAAGACGCAGCATCCGCCCACACACACTCTCTCACACACACACACACACACACACACACCTCACTTCTTTTACGTCACTACAGCAGCTCTCTCAAAGCAAGCACGAAGCCAACCCTCTCTTCGTCTTCCAACCTTACTGTCTCTATCATCCTCTACCTCACCCTCATTTACTCACTCTATCACCCCCCCCCCCCTTCTCTATGAGTCAGAAGGCTCTCTCCACCATCTGCTGCAGGATGCTGCAAATCACCTCCATGTATGTGCATGTGCAAGAAAAAACGAGCACAGAAGGTGGTGATATTCCTGCATCTGGTGTGTCCTCTTCACCCTGATCTAAAATTTAATGAAGGTTTGATCGAAACCTGTGACGATTAGTTCCTCCGCGTGGCCAGGAAATGATCCACGAGTGCCCTTAATGTGAACTGGACATTAGAACAGATCATAGATCTGGCAAAGCTTTCTAGGAGTTATTTTTAATATAATCCAGTGTGACTGTGATGTGGTGTCCTATATTTTGCAGAAAACCTCCACAGCCCATTGAGACACTGCCAGCTGAAGATGGGGAGAGCTGGGGGCTCGAATCCAATCTCTGGTGCAAATCAAAAATGTGGCTGAAATTCAAGCCTGTCTATCGAGGCTACTACGACAAACACAAAGAAAATCCCCTTCACAACCACTTAAAAATGGATTTAGTACACATGACAAGGTTAACGCTACCGAGATACACAACTACAGGCCTCTCAGGGAACAGCATCTTTGGCCATCCACCTGCTGCCTTGATGCTCTGCCAACAAGCTTCTTTAAAAGCATTTTCAGCTGTTTGGCGACAGACTTGCTGCAATTAGTCAACCATGTCTCCTATCATTATGTAATTTCCCTAATGTTTGGAGGAGCGCTGCCATCAAGCCTCACTGAACATCTGTGGTAAGCAAATACAGACCTACACTGAACCCTCTGTTTGTAAGTAAAATATCTGAAATGATAACTCTGAAAAGAGAGAGCTCTCACTCACGTACTGAATGATATTTGTTTAGAAACTGATTCACACAAAGTATCCGTCATAGTAGTCATATTTGACATGGCTGACTTCATAATAGTAGATGGAAAGCTGTGATAACTTCCAGCCAGCATTAATATGTGGGGCCCATGTGGGTAGTAAATGGGTTGACAACTGGGCCCTATATGGGATGGTCCATGGGTTCCATATTGGCCCCATGCCGATTGCCCACATGGATGGGTTTACCCAAGTGGGCCCCATGTGGTTCTGCTAGGGCTACCTGGGATGGGTCCAATAACCAGTAACCAATTGACAATCCCATATATGGCCCATTTTCAGCCCACTTACCACCCACATGGGCCCACATACAAATGTTGGCTGGGTTTCTAATATATATGTACTGGATGAAGCAACATGACATGGAGTTCCCCAGGGCTCAATGTTTGGGCCTCCTTTATTTAGCCTTTATGTGCTTCTATTGAGCCAAATTATGCAGAATAATGAACTCTACAATCCTAATAATTCAGATGACATGTCGCTCTGTCACCAAGAGTAACTTATCTTGATAGTTTGTCTTAATATAAATGTGATCTTGGCCCAATCCCATTTCATATTTGTGCCCCTACCCCTTGTTTTCGAGTTCCACCTTGCCTCTCGGAACAGAGTTGTGATTGAAAGCCTCTCCTGTGAAATGGAGCAACCCTTCAAGGCCCGATACGTCATCGGTGTGCTGCCTGTAGGAGCAGAATATGCATGAATAATTTTTTTTTGTATGGTGAATATGTTGTTTTTGGTATCAAGTCTCTGGGTAATTAGCAGTCATAACTATATATGGTAGGAACCTTTCTTATGTCTGGTCAGGTGTTCCATCCAAAAGGAAAAAAAGTTTTTGATCACTGAAGCAGGTTGTTGTTGTGGTAGTTGTTGTGGGTGTTTTTGAGTATTACTGGAAACATGTTCGAGTTTGATGGACACTGACAAGTTTGTGATGGAAACTAAATGGATGGAGTTTTCAACTGGCAAGTTTGACTCAGGTCATCCCGGTGCAGCATCTCAATGGCTTAAAGCATTGGCTTAGCCTCTACGTGCCCGTTTATGTAAACAGACATGCCAAATGTACTTTAGAACACTGCAAATATGCTGTCTTCTGCAGTGATTTCTTTTGCATGGGCTACAGGCAGCCTTTTGCAGTTGTCATGATACCCGTGATTCATTCACAGCTTCAGCGTACACTGTCAATCGATTAAAAAGTCATCAAATAAAAATGAACAATGCTTCATTACCAGGCCACTGACGGTTTTCTGTAGGCTAACGTTAGCAACCCATGCTCCTACCCTGCCAGTTTGCACTGATACTAAAAGAGCGGTTACAAACACAGCAACTTTGCTGCCGTCTTTAGTTAAATTTTGGGCGTCATATGCCATCAAACATTAGCAAGCCAGCTAGCCTCTGTGAAGCACTTTATTGTGTTATGCCCGTACTAAAGAAAAGGACCATAATACATTGTACCGACATTAAACTAAGACTATAAGATGGTTATAATTTTTAAATCTTTATTAACAAAGAAAATAGTTGTGGGTTTCTTTTGTTGCTCGCAGCCGTCTTACTGATGATTTCTCATAACACTCTGTTTGAAGTGTGCCTCTGAAAAACCTCTGTTTGGAGGGCCATGTAGCCCGAACACTTTGCCCTACCCCTTAATCCCAACAGAAATCGGGACAACCTACCCCTAAACGTGAATGAGTAAAAGGGAGGGGTAAAGGCTAATGGGTAGGGGCGGGGGGGAGCCCTTAAGTTGCCCTGCATAAAGGTCATTTTTGGTTCCTTGTGAGTTGCCACATACAGCAAATGTACACCAATGGGTGTCACCGTTATGGCTGTCTCTCAATCATTTCACCCAAGCTTTCACCTCTGGAAACCAGCACATCATCATGCTTTGGAGTTCCCCAGGGCTCAGCGTTTGGGCCTCTATTGTTTAGCCTTTACGTGCTTCTATTAAGCCAAGTTGTACAGAAGAATGAACACTACAATCATAATTGTCACCAAAGGTAACTCCTCTCAGTAGTTTGTCTTTAAAAAAACAAACAAAACAAAACAAACAGACCCTGATCTAAACTGAGTCAACCTTGACTTACCTCCCTGTGATCTCGAGTTGCTCTGCATAAAGGTAGGATCCTGATTCCTTGTGAGCTGGCACATACTGCAAATGTCTGCAGCCGTTTCTGGGTCAAGCTTTCACCTCTGGACACAGCACATTCAGATAATGCTTTAGCAACATGTTCGCCACTTTCTATTTCTTTGTACAACTGTCACACTGGACTTACACTACAAAAGAGGATGGAGGACAGGGGTCACTTCAGCAGGTGTGTCATAATAGTGGATCCACTGATGGTATGTACAGTATGTCTCTGAGCAGCGATCTTCCACAGGTCATAGTCCTGTATCTGCGAGAGTTCAGAGGTCAGTAGCTTTTTCAAATACTGTTAGAGTATTTAAAGGTTTTTTTTTAATTTAAATATCTCTTTAAGATTAAATAGTATCAATATTCAAGGGGGTGTACTGATCATTTAACTAAAAAATAAGTGTTAAAATCTTAGATTATGATCTCACAGGTCTCTACAGGCTGTTTCATAGCGTTGCTGTCTGAAACGAAATGTCATTGAGTGAGAATTAATTAAAAAATGTGTGTACTTAGTGAAAGGGGCAGCAGTAATTTAAAAAAAGATATTTTATTTAATAAGTTAAAACATGTCAAAGCACTGCTATGATCTTATAATTATTCAAACATCGGATCCAGTCTGTAAAATTACAAATATTCTGCCAACAGTGACTCATGTTTCTGGTATTAACGGACTTTATGTCATCAAATCAATAAATAAAAGTAGGTGACATCTTTTATTTCTCTCTCCACAGGAAAAAGGAACCAAATATCTGGACTCAATATGTATGAGTCATCTTAAAAAAAACTGGTGCATTCTAACGACGTCAGATGAATCAACAGCATCTAATCCGAAGCCTTTGATTCCAACATTAGATCCAGACTAATATTAGACACAAGCAGAGAAGAAGGATGCAGGAATATTTTGGACTGAAATACCTATAACATTTTGTTATTGTAAATCTGACTCACCTGCATTTTTCTAACATATTTTGGGTAACTGATATTTTCTCACCATTATGTGTGTGTGTTTGTGGAGCTTTCTGTATTTTCCACTGACCTCTCTCTGTCTCTCTGCTGTGTCACCATCTGTGCCCCAAAATGATTCCTCTCTCCCAAACAGCACCAATCGGTTCCTCCTCCACCCTGCCAAGGCCCAGAACAGCACGGTGCTGGAACAAACCGTGTTGACACCGGCGGGTGTGTCGCAACGCTGAGAAAATGGAGTGATGATTGCTGGATTTACGTCACTGCTATGAGATGACTGACACTGCTGAATGAGTGTTGGGCATTTTTCTTCCAAGAATATCTACAGACACACATAATCTCATGAGCACCAAGTTATGATATTGATGTGATGCCTTTAAAAGGAAATGTCACATCCCTAACATTTTTTTCAAAGGCCATATCTAATTTGACATTAAAAGAAAATCCTGAGAATTTTTTTTAAAACTTGAATGACATTTTTGCTTATTTACAAACAACTTTTTGATGTTAAAACAGGTTTTCAGGGGATTTAAAGGTCTAGTGTGTAGGATTTAGGGGCATGGATGAACACTCCTCTGGTTAAGTTAACCTTACATGTGGTGTCCCGCAGGGCTCTACTTTAGGCCCAATTATCTTCAATCTGTAAATAATACCACCATGACTGTGCGGATGATACGCAGCTATATATCTCAAATGACTATGGTTCGATAAATAACCTGACTGCATGTATATCTGATATAAGTTTGTGGATGGATCAGAACCAAGGAAAAACTGAGATTCTCTTTATGGCGCAAAAGCAGAGAGAGAAGAACTACAATTATTTGCGCCAAACACCAAGGATCATGTAAAACACCTTGGTGTTATCATTGACCCTGACCTCAACTTTGAACAACAAATTAGAAACATGACTGAAATGTCCTTTTATCACTCGAGGAATACTGCCAGAGTTGGACCTTTTGCTCTCCCATACAGATACAGTAAAGTTGATACATGAAATTAAAATCATTACATTGATTACCTGTCTGTCACAGAAGTAATTTTAAAATTCTTTTATTGGTTTTTAAATCACCCAACTTATCTGTCTGGCATGGTCAAGACATATGTACCTGCTAGGTCCCTAAGATCATCTGACCCAACCTTTTATTACCTTAAGTTATTATTAAGTTATTATAATCTATTGGCAGAAATGATATTTAATATTCATAACTATGTTTTCATTAGTTTATAATCACCTGAAACTAAGAACTGTTGTGTTTTCGTTACCTTAGAATGAACAGTTTCTATGTACAAATGGAGCGCGTCTTCTTCCATGGCGTCCGCCTGTTTCCACGGTAGCCCAGAGCGGACAAACCAAACACTTGCTCCAGCAGAAATGGTCACCCGCGTTTTGTGTCGGCCACTGTAGTTCTCCTACGCAGTTGGCAAAGAAGTGTGTCAGTTGGTTGAAATGCTGCAACTAAATCTTGAACACTAGACCTTTAATTAAGCGTGTGGGTGTGGTTTGATCATATTTGATTACAGTCACCTGGCAACATGAACATACAACACCAGCTTTTCATTCCAATGTTGCCAAATTCTGATACGTTCAAGGAAGTACGTGACCTCACCTTTTTCCAATTGAAAATGCCTACTTCCACCAGTGGGAGGAGCATATAGACAAAAGTGCAAATTTAAAAATCTCCTATATGAGTATATAAAATAACCACAACAGTATCAAATTTGGCAGAAAAAAGTGTGTTAATGAAGGGAACAGTTGCTGTAGCAAGACGCTGATTGAAAAAGGGCTTTTTATGGATTCAAAATGTGTAAACAGAGAATAAATCAGACCCTGTAAATGTAAAAAAAAAAAACCCACACAGGATAACAATTTTGTTCACCATTTATTGTCTATAGTTACATGCATACTTGCTTACAGTTGGTTTTAGTGTGCAATACACAGTTTTATTTTGTTTCATTGTCTATGTTATATAACCCCAAATGTACTTCTTTTACTTTACAGGCTGCCTCGCCAAAAGTCTATACAACATGATTTATTTCTCACATTTTCAAACACATAATGAAGAATTCTCACAAGCCAGTAGCCACAGATACACACGGTTGATTTCAAATCTCGGCCTTTTGTGCCTCTGCTCAAAAATATACGACTTCGATGCATTTTGTCTCCCGGATTTGTTGATTGTGGGAAGGTATTTCTAATTTGTAAATCTTTTACAGTCACAGCTTTAAACTCTAGGAGAGGGGAAAGGAAAGGTCATGAAGTGCTTGGATCCTAAAATGCTGGCCATACTTCAGGACTGAGATATTTTTTTTCCTTGTTAAATTTGGCGCAGGTCTATGTGCTTTGTTGCTTCAACAATAACGTTCATAAATGCTATACCAAGCAATCAGAGAGAACCCATCATCAACACATCCACCCATCGTCCAGTCTTTAATCCAGTTAT
This sequence comes from Epinephelus moara, assembly GCF_006386435.1. NCBI lineage: Eukaryota > Metazoa > Chordata > Actinopteri > Perciformes > Serranidae > Epinephelus > Epinephelus moara. Next base: position 16,267,143 of record NC_065522.1, read on the forward strand.
AGATCTGTATTCTTCAACAGAGTGCAGCTACTGAGTGAGCTGTTACCTCAACTAACGTGTGGTATTTATATACAAAAACAAAATAACTACTTTTGAGCCATATCTGTTCAAAAATCTTAAAGTTTTCTGTAATAAACCAACAGGCAAAAAGCCTAAAACTTGTGCAACAACCTTGTTGTCAAACTGTCTCAGACATATGCTCTCTGTTTGGTTCAGGCTGTTTTACCCAGTTTACAGTGATAAAGTGATTTGCAGGTAAAAAGACATCTTGATGTTCAGTTTAAATTTGGGCCGAATTTCATTGCAAATGTTATTTATCGACATCATGGTTACATAGAACTGGTTTCAACAGTCTACGTTTCAATGAGAAGCAGGTTGTACCTACACGCTGAGATGTCGTCTAATTGCTGTTTTGATGATTAAGTGCTAATATTCATTTTATAGTCAAGCTTTTTAGGAGGACTGGGTTTCCACAATGGCCCAGATCCTCTTCACAAGGAGATTAGAATATCTTAAGGCCCCGATCACACAGAAAGATAGCAAAACGCGAGGCACACCACACTGCCTTTAAAATAAAAAGGCAGAGGGTACTTGCTGTAGCTCTGGTTGAGGGTGGGAGGCTGTCAGTAAATAGTTTGTTGGGCACAGGGAAACAGAGATTGTGTGGGTACATGAGACCCTCATAAAGAGGGTGGATCATGGGGAGTACCACCAGTTGGTCCAGGAGCTTCGCATCCGTGATGGCTGTTTCCAGGCATATTTTATGCCTGTCTATCGTCAGGCTGCATAGTTCTGGGTATCCAGCAACCGCTACCACCACTTTCTCCTCCATTGTTTACCAACTGTTAACTTTTGTCATGACCACCGCAGAAGGCCCGCCTCTCAAATCATCTGATTGGACAATGAGAAAAAAGATGGTGAAAAATTTTGTTTTTTCAACACAGAGTTCAGAGCGAGGCGCCTAGAAACGCGGGATGCATCCCAACGCAAAAACCGCCAGCAAAAAGCTTCATTCTTATTAAAAACAATTACAAAAAGCCGCCTCCAGCTGCTAAAACACTTTCTGTGTGATCAGGGGCTAAGTTAACATAAACGGAAAAATAGAAACCACAGCTTAAATCCAAAAAATTGGACAGTATTGGTGAATTTCTTTCACATTAAGAAGGGAGGCAATTGTGTCTCATTGTGCCATTGATGGGTAGCTATACACTTCCCAGAATGCCTTTCTGCCACACCGGGACACCAAAAAAATAAGTTAAAAAATTCAATCAGTTCTGGATAGGAAATTGAAACTTATTTAGTATTGAAGGTATACTATGCAGGAAGTGTTGGATATCACCAGCCAGAGTGATAGTCAACCGAAGCTTAGTCCGCTTGGTGTTCTTTGGCGCCAAGTCCACAGTTTTCAGCTTGTTCTTGGATGCGTGCTGCCTACGTTCTGCTAACTGGTCACTAAATTTCTATAAATTCCTGGCCCCACCTGAGCGCTGTTCCCAGGAACGTCCCGAGCATAACAAAATAAGAAGAAAATACAGGCAGAGATAAAGATAAAGACACCGTTCACACTTCTAGAGGGTCGTAAGTGATGACCGAGAGGGATTACTTACATTGTTTTTTGGGTAATCCTGCATTGTATACCTTTACTAAATGTATATATCTAGCATTACAAGCCTTTTTAAATAATGGGATATTTAGATGTTGCTTTGGCTCGAGATTAGATAAAGAGCAGGTGCATCTGGTAAAAGAAGTTGTAATAATCCTTCAACTGGCTTCTCTGTCACAAGTCCAACTATTTCATCTGGTACCTCGATCCTGGCCTTGAGTAGAAAACCCCTAAAATAAACCAAAGTGAACAACTCACCGCAGCACGTTTTAAAAAGAAAAACCACGTTATAAAAACACTACAGTCCAATCAGCTCATACTGAGGATTAGCCAAACCTATACTGAAAAGAGATAGATAATATACTGTATATTACTGTTGCAAGTCTCTTACACTTATGTATTTATAGTCCAGGGGCTGCGTTCACAAAGCCTCCACAGACAGCGAGCTGGTCCAGGGTTGCAGACGGTGAGCAAGGTCATATGAAAGAGCGGACGTGACCTTCAACCCTGGAGTCAGGATGACGAGCTTTGTGAGTGCGGCTCTGGTGTGTGGTTAAGTGTGGAAGCGTTTATATAAGACCAATACCACAGCACACAGTCACTGGCTGAAATGTTAGGCTTTGAGTTATGAATGACTACAAAAGACCAAAAAATAGAAAAATAAAACAAAATAATGGCGAAAGCTTGCTCGCTTTATTGGTCGATGCTGTGATATGGAGGCTGAATGATGAGTTATCACTAAACTTCAACAAAGCTGGTGGCACTTGTTTTTCCAAACCAGCGTCAACATGGGTGGGTGGCGTCTTTCATCACAGTTTCAGCTAATACACAACGGGAGAACTACTGTATATCACAATGTCAAAGGTATGAGGTCAAGGCTTCACTGCCTTTATGAGAGTTTGGCCTTTGAATCCCTTGAACAAAAACATCACAAGAGAACCAGCTTTACATTTCTCTCTGCAGACACTTTTACCAGTTAGAGATTTTAAAATATCGTTCTTGGGCATTTTAAATGCTACTTGTAATTGTTTTTCTTAATGTGTGTGTAGATATTAGGGCTGCAACAGACTAAGAATTTTCCTCGACCAATAGTCTTCATTTAGGGCCATTAGTCGACTAGTCGCCCACATGTAGCTACATTACAGAGAAATACAAAACCGTACTAATGAACCTTCATTAATATAGGCCTATATTTTATCTACAAGTGCACGTCACACACTGAGCGAGCCGCCTGTTAATGACGCTGTGGGCTAATGGGCATGTAGCTACTTCCATGTTTCAGATGATACGTCATGTTTGTAGTCGACCAATGAAGATGAGTTTACATATCACCTTGGGTTCGTCCTTCACCTTCTCAAAATGATCCCACACTTTGGATTTCCTGCCCGACATGTTATTAACTAGCCTGTGGAATAACCGCAGGTACCAGCTCTGGAAATTAATTTGAGGTGAGAAACAGGCGATGTGGTGACAAAATCTTGATTGATATTTGATCAGCACTGCCTAGTTTGACCACAGTTGACAATAAGTGACTGACATGACTGACAGCTGCGTTAGAGACTCTACTGCTGTGATTGGTTTCTCTTTAACAGCTGTGGTTGACTCTAGCAAATGCCATCAGAAGCACTACGACTAAGTAACCAATGAAATCTTGCCGACTAATGACCTTTCTAGTTGACTAACTTTTGGTCGACTCTTAGGGGGCAGCGCTATGGTTTCTTGTGCACAGGTCTCTGTTAAAAAAGTAATTTTGATGTCAAAGAAACTGCCTGTTTCAACCAAGGATTTTATGAAAATGTAAACGCAATATCCAAGACATTAAAAACACAAATAATATGTTAACAGAGTCATTGCCCCGCTATCAAAACTGAAAACACAAGCTTAAAATTGCTATTAGAGTTGGGCAATATGATGGTATACACTGTACAATGGTAGAAATGTATCCACCCTTGGAAATTTGACAATACCGTCTCTACCAGGGCTGGACTCTGGCGTGATCTTGTGAATCCAGCTACCTCCCAAAGTAACGATAATTATGCAGACATGAAGGAGGAGAGTAAAAAACAAACCAAACTTGGCATTGATTTTTATTCAGTGTCTTATTATAAATTAATTTCTTTAAACACACTCTAAATAAATAAGTGTGTCATAAATTAATAGCTAAAGGTCTTTAGCTGTTTGGCTAACTTTGCTCACTTCCTGTTTGAGCCACAGTGTAGTTTCAAAGACTATTTCTATCCCTAATTTTATATATGTTTTGACCCTGCACGTTCAGACATAAGAATCAAGCTAACTAATTATACAGTTAGCTACATGCTGCACACTCTACTGTTAGCATTTCTAACACGAAGATGATTCTGGAGCTGATTCTGTTGTCTTGTGTTGGTTAATGTGACCAATGAGCCAAACTCTCAAAATGACAGTGAGGCCTCTTCAGGAGAGTGCGTGTGTTTCGTAAACAGGCACGGCCCTGTGAGGCGGAGTCGTCCTCTGAGGAGTTTTTTTTTTTTCCCTGACTTGTTTTCATAAATTCTTTGTCAACATTTGGCAGATAAGTTAAGATTGCACTACAATGAGTTTTTCTTGTGCTATACCATGTGCTTTGTAAACACACTGCCCCCCATACTCACCAGGGGCCCTCAGTTATCACAGGCTCTCAACCTGCAATGTTGATGATAATTATCAGTCACAATATGTAGGCAGGGAGACGTTGGTGCCTTTGTTTTTCACAGCTGAGCGTTAGTGGTTAAAAATGAGCAGACGGGGGCGGGAGGGTGTTGAAATGGTGTGAACGTAGAGTGTGTTTGTCGCGCCACACACCGTCAGTGGTTCGACGCACAAACCTCTAGGGTTTCATTTCAAGAATAGGCGTCGTCAGGGGCAACCGAGCAAGCTGAAACTACCAACCTGTTGCTGTAGAAGTGCTTAATGTTCAGAGGCTGCAAGTATGAGTGTGAATGCATGTGTGATTGATTATTTTTTCTTACTGTAAAAATGTAAATGATGAACATTAACCAAACCCCTTCATTTTCACCTCAGTGTCTCAACGTTTCACCCTCTCCTTCTCCCAGTGCACACCACCCACCGTGCACCCGTCACACTCTCTAAAATTGTTTTAGTCAGACCATTCATTCTCGTCGAGCTCGGAGTCGTCGTCGGACTCGCTGTACTCCACGGCGATGCGGCGGGAGAGGATGGTGGCCACGTCATTGCCAACTGGCTCCCTCTTGGCCTCCTGCTCCCTCTGCTCCTGCACCTTCCTCAGCTGGATGCCTGGAGGGGAGGGAGGGAGGATGGATGGAGGGGGGAGGGGTGGAAGGAGTGAGCAAGGGCGTGACTAGAAATTCTGGGGTCCCTGGTAACAGCTCAAAAATGACGGCCAGGGGTTAAGTGTGGTCAGTGTGTCATCAGAGGCTGTGAACGTTTTCTTTATAAACAATTAATTTGCATCCTACAATTTCCAAAATATATTTGAGTAATACAGATATGGAGTTTAGTTTTCTAGTCCAAAATAATCATCTAAGTATTTAAGACAAATACAGATACGAAAGATAAAAGCATTCTTGAACTCTGACCTTAGTGACACACTTACCTCTACGTATGGCGGCCAGCAGGTCGGAGCGGGCGTCGCTCATCGGGATCATCCCCAGCATGGTGGACTTCCTGGTCGAGGGCGCCGCATCCACAGCTGACTGGCCGACAGCGACGTGCGGTGGCGAAGGGTGAGCCTGGTGGCCTGCGGGGGCTCCAGGCGGCGGCGGAGGAGGGGCGGCTGGGGGTGCGCCCGAAGGTGGGTGGGAAGGGGAGGGCACGTAGTTGGCCGGGGGAGGAGGAGGGGAAGGGGAGTAGGGGCGGGAGAGGGCGGAGGAGGTGGGTGGGACAGCGGAGGCGGCGCCGGGGGGCGGGGCCGTGGTGGAGTCGAAGGCGGTCTGGGCCGAGGGGATGGTTGGGGGAGGGGGAGGAGGAGCGGGTGGGATGTAGTACTCTGGGATGGTGGAGGGCTGGCCGCTGAGGAGACGACAGAAGACAGTGTGTAAGAATAAATGTCTTCTAATCTGAGCAAAAACCTCTGTGTAAAATGACACACAACGTCGGGCTGGCTGCTGTATTTATACTCTGTTCACTCGTGTCCTTTTCTGCAAAGCTGCGAGCCAGATATTTTTAAATGTAGGACAATAAAAAATGAACTGACAAGTAAAGGGTCTGATGTAACTGGTTTCTATGAATGTCAGGTCTTGAAGAAGTCATGAAGAGACATTTTGAAAAGGCGACATGTTCCATTTTAACATTCAAAGCAGCAGTGGGTTGACATTAGCTCGGCCTTTATAGTTTAAACATCATGTCTCACTTATTCACTTTGCTATCAGACTAAGAAAAGCCAAGAGCCATGGGACAGAGAAATGTGGTGTGCACTAGTGCTGGGCTCCACATGACACCAGCACAAAGTAAAGATTCAGATGTGTAAACCTACCTGTGCCCGGCCCGGTATTCCTTAACCGACTGCTGCCTCGGCCCGTTAACCGTTGGATCTCCGCCAGCCTGGACCCCGTGTCCCGATGGGGTCCTGCCCAGAGAGGCTGCATGTCGCCCTCCAGGCGCAGGCCCTGGGGGCTGGTTGGCCGGCCTGAGGACCCGATCCAGTGACTGAGTCTGGGCTGCGGCGCTGAGGTGGTCCCTGCTGTGGTCCGTGGGGTGGACGGCACTGGGGGCCTGGGTGGAGGGGTGGTTGGGGCTTGCAGGGTAGGAGTCGGACGCCATTGACCTGGTAGAGGGAACGTGAGTGGGTGGTCAATTTTATTATTTTTTTTAAAGATATAATAACATAGGTTTCTCTCCTTGATAACGACAGTTACAGTCAGTGAATTATTTTCTTAATGCCTTTCACCATGTTGTTACATTCTTCAGTTATTGCTTTTGTAATTCAACAGCAAAACTACATCAAAACATCTGTTAACAAACTCTCACACAACTTATTCAGTATATTCCAAGCCTCATTTATCCAGTCGTATGCTCAGTACTTCCCAAACATGCAAGCCATAATATTTAAACAGAAACCCATCAGTGCTTTCCTCAAAGCCAGACTCTATTGACAAAAATAGGAATTTTACCTCACTTAACACCAGAGTTGCTGGTCTACTGTTTCCTTAATCAGATCATTAGTTTGTGTTATTGTGGGACTTTGGTGTTTTAAGGGGTTAGTTTGGATTCACCACAGTCACAACATAACACAAATAAACTACTGATCAAGGCAGAGGTAGACCAGAAGCTCATATATTCAGCAAGGTAAAATTACGTTTTTTGTCGATGGAGTCTGGCTTTGAAAAGAGCATAGATACCTTTCAGTTAAGCTTTAAATACTACTTCTTAGAAAAAATGCATGTGTTTGGGAAGTACTGAGCACACAACTAGAAAAAAGAGACTTGAATTACACTGCAAGAGTTGTAGGAGAGTTGATAAACAGATGTTTTGACTTTGTTTTTTCTGATGTTTAACATGGACCCCAATGACTTCAATTCATTATGATTTTTTCCGTTTTTGGATTCTTCCTTCAACATTGAGGCATGCGAGACAGCCGAAGTTTTCTTCTCAAATTCAACCTAACACGGGTTAAATAACTGGTGGTTAAGTATTCCTTTAATTCAAAGTCAACAGTATCCAAATAACACATAATTATATCAATTAATTTTCAAGAGGAAGTTTTTTACAACAAGCACAGATTTCCTAGAACTTTGAGCATACTGGTTAAATGTAAAAACAAATATAAAACATTAATAATAGCACTGACCAAATATAGCTCATCTATAACTAGGGGTAATATTCTCAGTAAAAAATATAAAGAAATTCATATGCTCTAAATTACTTTCTCCAGGAGAGGGCAGCAAAGAGCTTTAAACAATACAGCAGGTAGGTTGGCTCTGCTTAAATCTCCATCACAGGTGCTTAAATGTGTGTAACTGTGAGACACAGAGTGGTTGTGTTACTACACCTGCACACTATATACTATTTACAGTACACCAATAACCACTTACAGCTCATTAAGGCTGAGAAAATAGGAAACTTAAGTTATTTTATCATGCTAATGCAGAAAACCTCACTCCCCTTGTGTGTGCACGTATTCCCAGTCAACCACTCATGCTGGGTTTTGTTATCCCGCCTCCCTGGAGACAGCAGACTTCACTTATAAACAGTGATGTGTATGTGTTGTGACAAATAAGGGCCCCTGGAGGAAAACTGCACACATATAGCGACAGCTTGTGTGTGTTTACCTGCTATCAGGGGACAGGGAGCCCTCTGAGGACATGCCATGGTAAGGGGAAGGGGTGAGCCTGGCGTCTGGTCTGAACTCTTTGTCATAGGCCAGGACGTTCCACTCCTGGCGCCGGTTACGAGCCTTACGCACCTTCAAAGGCAAAAGGTACACATTTTTACTGAAGAAATAAAAATCGAATCTGCAAATCACATCTTTAATGTACCCTATGAATAATGTAAGTGATGGTTGAAAGAACTACATCTGGTACTAGTGTTGCTGCAGCTCTTTAACATTCACTGGCTGTGGTCTGAAGAATTGGCACAGCTGTCCCTCTCTAACACCTCGCTAGGGACGGTGTTAATGGGCACTGAAGAGTGTCTCACTGTCTTTACTTTAGTAAACTGCTTTAATGTACTTTTATGAAGATGGTTTTGGAGTGATGAAGTGTTCTCCACACTGGCAGCGGTGCGTGCTCTTCAAATGTACTCATAAAAAGCTGAGTTTGCTGATTTCACTGTTGGCTCTTCTAATACCTACATCACATGTTTCTCCTTAAGCACCTTTGTGATTCACTCAGTTCTCAAACCCACACTGGTGCAGAGATGGTGCATGTATAAACGTATACATAACATGCATCGTCATCAGCTAATCAGCTAAGCTAAAACCATCTTTTTTGAGTAATAAAAAGCAAATTAAAGCCAGCCGAAACATTGTTAAGGACTGCTCTCACCCTGGTCAACATGAGCTCAACCCCCTGCCCTCAGGCAGGCACTACAGGTCATTAAAAACTGGTACCACTAGACTCATCAACAGCTTCTTTCCTAAGGCCATTCACACTCTCAATCAACATACAATCTGAACAGTTGTGGTGCACTCTCACAACAACACTCACTATATTTTATTAGACATGGCAATGACTACTGGGACTTGTGCAACAGCTACTGTGTATTGGGCAATTTGTTGATTCCGGCACTTAATATTTATTGGCTTGGTTGCGCCGGGCCTGTGTTTAACAGATCACCGTCGATTACCACACAATGCACACCCACTAGATTTGACTTGATCCCAACTTGCCCTGATGTCATGCACACGTGGATGATGATAACTTCACAAGATCAAAGCAGCTGCAGTTTTTAAAGTCAGGTGCCGCAGCTGCTTTATATCAGCTGCAAGACCCTCAGTATGGTGGGATACACCTGGCAGTCGCCTAATAAAGGAGCTGACTGGCTTTTAGTTTTGAACACTAACACCAAATTTCGTTTAACATCCTAATTTTTTTGTGTAATTGTAATATGTAACACTAGACTGTAGGTTATTGGTCTCGTGTTGTGCAATGACGATTTATTCTATTAGGGGCCGTAACTATGCCGCGTTTTTTGCATCCTCAAATTAATTGTTTCAATGTAGACGTGCTGCAGGCACACTCAAACGCTAGAGTGATGCCATCGCGGCATTAAGATTGCTTAGCAACCTCAGACACAACCCGCAAACTTGAAAGCTGGCACAAAAAAGGCACAAGAGTAGCGCCCAGCACCTGACCTTGCGTTTCTCGACATGTATACAGCCCCTTAAAAAACACACCTTGCGTGGTTGATAATAGTAATAAGTGGTCTTTAAATTACAGGTAGCCTACAGATGGGTCTAACAGGACATAAGTATTTTTGCGACTTCCTGTAGATTCTTTCAAGGCTGCTGTAAACAGTCAATACAGCTTTTTGCCACCTGCTGCTGCCACTTGATCTTGTCCACTTTCCAGATGAGGCACAGTTCATCTCTAATGAGCCTAATAAGCTAACAGTGGCGACTCAAGAAATACACATTTGGAAAAAAGAGTGAGTGCAACAAAGCTAACATTGTTTGGCCTCTCCGTTCCATTAAAGGTCAGCACAAGAGTGACCTAGATGGTTTTAGGTCGTCCACTGATCTCAGGGATATTTTAATGCTAACTTCCAATTTTGCTAATTTCATGCTAGTTTCAAAAGTAAGTCCACAAGTGAATAAAAAAAATAAAAAAAGTGTGCAAATCCTCACTGACCTTCTTCACCTCTCTGCCTGGGTCCTCAACCTGCTTCTGCTGCTCCTGCAGGAGAGACAGAGGCAGACAGATAGATAGAAGAGTGGAGAGAAACTCAGTCATTGATTATTGATTTATCTGGGCCAGAGGAAGAGAACAGGACCCCATCACCAGCTCCTTCAACATGGGGTAAATTTCACCCACACACACACACTAGGCTACTCATCATCACCCAGTCACCATTAAACACACCAACATAAACTAGCAGACAATGGACAACGGAGCCAAAACTTCTGGTAACACAAGACGGGAACCAAACCAATCACAGAGGGTTAGAGAGAGGGTGAGGTGGCAAGCTAACGCAACGTGACACACACGGACACAAACAGAGGGAAAGGTGTGTGCCTCAGTGTCTTTTATTAATACTCATATGCAATAACTGGCTTGTGTTCTCCTCTTTGTGTCTTACCTGAGTTCCTCTATAACATATGAGTGTGTGATGTGTGTTAGTGGGGTGTGCGGGGGTAAAGTGGCGGGCAGGAGAGGGCAGGTTAGGGGTCTGGGTTGTCTTACAGAGATGGACAGGGGGCTCCTGGGTGGGGCCTGTCTGGAGTGGGGCCTGTCAGGGTGGGCCGGACAGCCCTATGGAAACATGGGAGAAAGACAAGCTGGTGCGTTAGACTGAGCAGAGGAGGAGGAGGAGGAGGAGGAGGAGGAGGGGTTGGGTGTGTGTCTTGGAAACCAGGTAACTTAGAGAAAGAAAGGAGGAAGAGAATAAGGAGGAACGGGTAGATGAACCGTCCTCCTGCGGCTGAGCTTCCCCTGGTATCCAAAACCTGTTAGTCTTTCAAAACTTCCACTGCTTTGTTTCTAAAGGGAATTTATTCTGCCAGGTTTCCAGGTTGAAGGGAGGGAACAGAAAAAAATGTGAGCAGCATTAAATTGAACAGAAATATTGACATAGTGCAGCAAAACACATACAGCAGCAGCTGTTCAGGGGTTTAGAAAGTGATTGTCGAGAGGGCTGATAGAGAGAGGTGTAGCATTTTAAAGTGAATCAAAGGGGAATAACAGTGAAATTCAGCTCTGAAATATTTAATTCTCTGCCAATTATGTTGGTCTATTAAATGTTCAAAAGAGCCTCACAGAGAAATAACTGGAAAAGACAGAAAATGATCATCTCCACTGTTAAATTTTTTTCTGTTGGACTGAAAAATATATCCGAAGCTCAAACTTGGCTAAGCTCCAATAAAACTAGAATTACCACCTTGTAGTTGCATGCCTCCGCCAAACAGTCAAGTTGCAGTTTACATCCATGTATGTCCAAGACTTTGAAGGAATTAAACAAAATGTATTAAGTGTATTTTTTGGCGAAACATGAATGCTTCACAACTTCCAGAGCTGAAACATGACGCCAACGCGAAGTGCCGAAACCTGCAGTTCCCTGACTGGCCACTTGAGGCTGGCTCCAAGAGCGAGTCAACCCCCTTAGACCCCCATGTTACAGTGGATATGTACATGTTTACAGCCTGGTAAGAAAAACGTTTTGGTCACTATAGCTAATTTCCCCAATCATGACAACTGTACGGGGCAGTGTTAATTTCATTAACGAAAATTTTTCAACAACGACCTTTTTTCCATGATGAAAATGATGAACCAAAAAAGAAATCTTGATAATAAAAACTAAGGTAAAATCTATGTTTCATTTTCTCTGATGAGACGAGACGTGATGAAAATGTTAGTGGTGGACTATCGGACATTAAAAGCCGAAAACGGCTGCGCCTTTAATTACCTTCAAATGTCGCATAAGCGACGGGCTGGCAAACTCAATTAAATAGTCTGCACCAGGATGTTTTGCTAGCCAGCAGCAAGAACACTCACACTGGAACAGCGTCAGCCGTTGGTGTGAGTTGTGAGCTGCAATTCAGCAGTAAATAATCAAATGTGTGGATGGTGGAGCTGCTGAATGGATTTGTGGAGTTTGTTAGTTGCAGCGGTGGCTGTTAGCAGTTAGCTCCGCTTGTTAGCCGCTGAACGGCAGCAGAGCAAGCAGCCACCAGCCGCTGGACTTCATAGCTGATCTCCGCAGGACTCCACTCAGTCCGGACTGTCTCAGGAAGGTTTATGGGTTGATGGTGTTTGACAGGCAGGTAGGAGGCTGCTCAGTTATCTGTGAGTGTTGCTGTGCTGTAAGAAAACAGTCTGAGCTCAGATCAGTTTTCCCTGACAGAGATGAGAGTTTAGTTTTAATCACCAACTATGTGAGAGATGAGTTTAAACCTCCAGACTTCCATAATGCAGATTAAGAAAGAATTCAGCTTTAATTAACTTATTTTTCGGCTTCTTAACCGTGAGACTAATAAATCAGAGTTTACAATGAACCTGGGTACAAATCGTAATTGTCTCAGATTAATTAATTATGGTGTCAAAGTTTTTGAGAGCATAAATAGAGAGATGTTAAGCTTTTCAGATGATGATCAGTAAGTGTGTGCTCATAAATCAGCCCTTGAACCTGTCAAACACTGCTAGAGAAATGACAGTTTGTACGTGTGCAAAAATTATTTGTAGCTGCAGAAAAAATGTCTAAATGAAATTTTTATACAACCTGTCACCTTGACTCTAATTTCTGATACATGAATTAGCCTCACTGGTTTAGTATAAAGATAAAAGACGTACTCAAAACAAAATGACACCAAAGGTTCATTAAAATGTCACAAATTTTCGTTGATTAAAACATTTTGAATTTTCGTCGACTAAAACTTAGTGTATGAAGGATAAATATGGCTAAAATGTGACTAAACCTAACAAGCATTGTCATCATTAATTACACCAGTTTTATTTTCCTGTGACAAGTCAAAAGGACTAACAAGGCCTAGTATGACACAGAACTGTACTGAAATAGCTGTAATCTTACACAGAGGCTACATCTTTCCATGAATATGCGAACACAGTGTTACATATAAATGGTTTGAAGTTGTATTCCCCTTTGGCCGTTTATTTGTCTCTGGATAATGAGCCTGCCCAGCTGCTGCTGTATCAATAACCAATTACACAACAAAGCAAAGCTTAATGATGAGTACACTAAGATAAGAATGCATAAAATTAAATAACAGCATAAAAAAGGCACGATTAGGCAGGAAAAAAACAGATTAGCAAATTAAAGCAGAAGATGGATTTTATTTACTTGTTGTGTCACACTCTCACAGTCACACACATCCAGCACACAGCATGTGTACCAGTCACACATATAAGCATGCCCCCGAGTTGCACTCACAAATACACACTCGAATACGAGCAGACTTCACCAGCACACACTAACGCGTACACACACCCGTACCTTCTGTCGTCTCTTCTCCTTGCGTTTGTCCTCGGTGGCCTGCAGCATCTTCTCCTTCCACAGGTTGAAGAAGTAGGAGGGGTCAGTGTAGAACTTCAATGCATCCTTTTTGTCGTCCCTGCGTGGAGGGACGACCAACAAACAAAAAAGACATTAAAAAAATGCTCACAATAGGAGGGGTGGAGCGTAGGGCTGCATAATATGAGGAAAATACTCCATATGCAATAATGTTGTTAAATAATGTAATGAATGCCCAATGTCTAGTCTTGGTCTGGTTATTTTGGTGCGAGTGTGATTGCTGTGTTCACACCTGCCCAAACGAACCGCACTTTGGGGGCAAATGAACCTGAGTTTGATTGAACCGAACCAAACAGGGCAGGTGTGAAAGCACCCTAAATGACTGACCTATAGGGGCTGAGAATGTTGAGCGGAGGAGGTTTGTCACAGCGATGGTACATCTCCACCACAGGGTTGGGGACAGAGGTCCTCGACACCACCTGCTGGTCCTGGATGGTGCTACTCTTGAAGGCCTTCCTCATGTTAATATCCTGCAGGGAGACTGGAAGGAGCAGAAAGGAATGGAGACAATGAGAGATTGAAAACTGAGTCAACAGTACAGTCAACAACTTGACAGTAAGGCCAAAAAAGAGCACAATTTACAGTATCTGACAACATAATCCACCAAACCAGCTGTTTTAACTCTTCAAGTGTCGGCTTAGCAGCTAAATCCTGAATGTGAAACACTGTCCTCTCATCTCTGGTCTCAATTCTGCAAAGTTTACGCTCATGAATTAGGTCAGGATTTGAGGATATGATCTCTTGTTTGCACACTTAATGAGTGTTACACCAATAATCGGCCAGAGCATGGCTACTTAGCTTCAAAGTTTTGTGCTGCCTAAGTCAGCTTTGGTCTTGATAAAGTAATCAGAGATAAAATATTATGGACAATCAGGCGGCAAAAGGAAAATGTAATTCGATTTTTCAGAGCTAAATTACAAGATGTATTTTCATTACTTTTTCTTTCTATTTAGAGCCAAGGAAACAGTTTTTGTTTCACTGCAGGGAAATAAAATATATAAAATCTTATTTTATTGAACCCATTGTTCATTTGTCCAGGTCTCCAATGCAATAAATTCAGCACACACAGTCCTGTGTTTCCTTTGTTTTCTTTCCAAACGTCAAAGGGTAGCAAATTAGATTTGAACAATTTAGCAGAAAGAGTCAAACAGACCAGGATGCCACCTTCAAGGCAAAAACGCAATCCCAGGTCGCGGGGGGCCTGGAGCCTATCCCAGCTGACACTGGGCGTGAGGCAGGGTACACCAGACTATCACAGGGCTGACACACAGAGACAGACAACCATTCACACCTAGAGGCAATTTAGAGTCACCAGTTAACCTGCATGTCTTTGGACTGTGGGAGGAAGCTGGAGACAACCCACGCTGACACCGGGAGAACATGTTAACTCCACACACAAAGGCTCCTCCACCCTCTTACTGTGAGGCAATAATGCTAACCACTGTAGCACTGTGTCGCCCCCTGAGATTTATGCATATATAGGTTTTGTTGAAAGGCATTCTGGGAATGTAGGACATTGCTTACAGGAGCAGAATACAGAAGATAAAATAATACAAGTTTAAGTTTTGACATAAAAAAACATTCGACTGAATTGTCTACTTGTACAATGTAGTGTGACGTATATCTGTTTTATGAACAGACTACATGCCAGATTAAGCGCATGAGCAAAACACTTCACATGCAGGTACCTCGCTAACTGAATGGCCACACCCATGTTAGAAGCATTGTCTGTTACATTCTTGTGCTGCTTTTTGCAGGAGGTCTGCAGTGTTTGCTCCAGTGTCACTTTCGTGTTCTGCTCTAGTTTAGAGAACGTGAGACAGCAGTCGCCAGTCCTCTGTGAGATAATGTGCCATTATAGACACATGAATCCAGTTTAAGTTAACACCACCCTTCCTGCTGTGTTCAAAGATTCCTCAACTTTATGCCTCACTTCTCTGTAGAGCTTGGGTACGACTGTGTCGGTGAAAAAACATCAGAATGGAGTCCCATATTGACGGAGTGTTTTTAGCATGTAACAAAAGCCTTTGTTTTCAACAACGCTGTGTGGACGCAGATCTTTGTACATGAAGGACGTGATGGACTGTGTTATTTTCTTCGCTCTCTCAGAGTTGGATGGTAGTTTTGTCGAGTTAAGTGTGTCCAGTGTTGGTTGATTTTTCCCTAAAGCGGGTTTAGCGTTAGCTTGGTCGTCATCTCTGGATGGGGGTGTGCTAAGTCCTTCTTTCCAAAACAAGTCCAGATGTTTGATTTAAACGTCAATGGCTGATTTCTTTCTCCAGTGCATCCATCTTTGTTTTGATGAACTTCCTGCCAAATGCTGCTGACTGAGACCTCTGCTGACCTCACCAGGAAAAAAAAACATCAGCACCATCTAGTGGACCGAAAAAGCAACTGATTTTATTATTCTAGTACCAAAAGTCGTATTAAAACGTGTATTCGCAAAAATGACGTTAATAATAAAAGATCCATTATTGGCGTCCATGTATCGATACAATATCTCCACACAAAATATCATGATACTACGCTGTATCTAAATTTTCCCTGAATCATCAACTGTGATCTCACAGATAATGCTGCTGTCGCACTAAAACATCACACTACACAGTGCAAGCAGAGAATTGTTTGCTGTAATTGTAATATCATAAAATGCATATAGACTAAAACACATGACAAATAGCTTACACACTGCACGCACTCTGACATATACACAAACACATACATATGCATACGCACAAACACAGACGGTGCTAACAGGACAGCAGGGACAGATTAGTCTCCGAGCTTGTTGCACCAGCTTAACAAGTATATTTCACACACAACACACACACTCACTTTGCAGCTGCGAGAGAGGTGCGTGGATGTGCAGGAGCAATACGTGTGTTTATGGCACTCCAAATTCTTTGTGCTATGCAGCGTGTAGGACGGCGTGATAATATGATTTGTCTAGTCAGTATGTGTGTGTGTGTGTGTTTTTATATGTGTGACACAGAGAAAGGGAGAGTGAGAGACAGAGAAAATACTGCATGTATGTGTGTCAATCCCTTAACCCACCCCCCCAGAGGAGATTTAACGCGACACTGCTGCAATGCTATCCAGCATCTAGCAGATGGCTAACCACACACACACACTGGCTGGTTCAGTGTACATCGGGCCTGTATAATAAGGTTAAACCGTGTCAATGCGACATATGTTCCTACCAGTGATTTACTTGACTTCTGGACTGTAAACTCTGTGTGTATGTGTGTGTGTAAGTTATCAGCAGCATTATTAACAACGTCAGAAAGAAGGAGTGTTTCAGCTTTAACCTCTGGCTGCAAATTCCTCAAAAACTAAAGGGTGATTGGCTGTTTGATCTGTGTGTTACTGTGAGTGTGTGTGTGTGCAGATTCTGCAGTCAGCACACACGTTCCTGTCTGCTCCGTGTTTGATCATTCCTTCCTAAGCTTCTGTCCCCGCGGCCAAATGAATAATCCACAAAACTAGCAGCTAATGCAACTTTCATTCAGACACATCTTCAAAGAGACCTCGAGCTTCTCCCTCTCTTTTTTAACACTCTCTATTCTGGTATCCTCTCTCTACAACCATACACACACACACACACACACACACACACACACACATACACACTCTGTCTCTATCACCTCTGGCTCCATGTCCTCTGTCTCTTATCACTCTGACTTTAACGTTCATCCTCCTCTCTGCACATGTACGTGTACACAAATGTGTTGACTGCTGCTAATAACCAGCTTAATATATTAAGTAGTCTGGTTTGCAGCGGCCTGACTTGCACATTTACATTTACACGAGTAGTCATTTCAAATTTTGGAAACAGGGAACATCTTGTTTGTGCCATGCAAGTAGAAGGAGGCCTATCAGATGTATGAATAATCCCTTTAAAGAGAAGTTCTGTTACTTGAGGTGTTTTGGGTTTGACGCATCATTCCTTCCCCGTGAACAGAGCGTGAAATTCACACCAATCATCTGCATGTGAAATGGAGACAGATGTACAATCTCTCTTTTGTGCTGCAGCACGTTCACGTGAACCTGTATTCTGCGAGTTCATTTGTATTTTTGAGCAGCAGAGATTAGACTCACCATTCACTCAGATTGGTGAAGCTACCCAGCAAGCAATAGTTGTGATTTAAACGTATTGGCTATATTTAGGTCCGATTTAGTCTAGCTACATGTAACCCAAATCTAGCCGATTTAATTTTGAAATTGATTAAATGTAATTTTCGCCATTGCAGATGGCGTGCGGTATGATATTCAATCACGTATAGAGAGTCAACAGTAATTAAAATATGTTTATCTCCATTTTTTGGACATGGTCTCTACATAGCCATATAATTGATGACGTCTACACTTTGGCTATGGTTAGACGTCTACCAAATTTTCACTGACAGCCCAAATTCAGCCGTGATTTAGCCTAGACGTCAGGTCTTCATGTAGACGGCTATTAGATGTTTTTTAAACCACAAAAAGGTTGCTGGGTAATTTTGACTTTGACTTTGTCTTTGACTTCCCAAAACCATTTGCATGTTTCCACCAAACACTTTCGGTATGGTACCTTTGACACCAAAAGTAACCCTTCAGACATGTTACCTAGACCGTAGCATTTCCATCACAAACAGTTCCTCATAACCGATGACACAGATGGAAGTCTGCACCTCGTTTATCATCCACAGAACGAGGCTGCACGCCGACATTTTCAGAACAAAATAGAACAGGCTGCAGTGAGAGTCTCTCTCCATGGGATATTTAAAAATAGCGGGTTTGTGCATTTAGTCCTTCTCCGGCAAGCTCAGGGGTTTAGTGTTGCTGGAGTCAACGGGAATGAAGCTCTGTGACGCTGTTTTTTCTCCAAGTGAGTTTAAGTCTTGTGTGTGATTTATCTTGGCTTCATATGAGTGGAGGAAATCTCTACTTCTCGCTAGGCTAATTCATATTATGTAAAATGCCATCGGCTTGTGGTAATAACGGGGCGTCGGTACCGTAGTGGATAGTGCTGGCGCCCCATGTACAGAGGAATTGCCTAGCTGCAGCGGCCGCAGGTTTGAATCCAGCTTGCGGCCCTTTGCTGCATGTCAGTCCCCACTCTCTCTCTCTCTCTGTCTCCCCATTTCACTCTCTGTCCTGTCATTAAAGGCAAAAAAGCCCACAAAAATAATCTTAACAAAAAAAAAAAAAAAAAAAANGCTGATTTGTGTACTTGTGTTTAGATTGTCGCTATTAAGCCATGTTTTAAGTGAGTTTTAGGTGTGTTTTGAATCAACTACACTTTACAGCACTTCACAGGAACTCCACTGCCAACCAGTGTTTTGGAGGTGTGACTGTTGCGCCGCTGCATATTTTCAAATGGGAACATTTTATTTTATTTTGATAATGGTCTGTTTTATGAAACTGCTTGTGACATCTCAAATGTAACTTGCAGCTGAAAACATGTTGCCCATTTCCTTGAAAATACTGAGATTTATATATTGTGTGACGCCAGTCAGCCTATAGATACCGAGATATGAATTTATTGTCCATATCGCCCAGCCCTAAGTAATGCTAAGTACATCCTTTCATTTTATAGTTACAGTGATAAAACTCTCCAGGGTGACCATCCACTACTGACTAATCAACAGAATGCAGTGTTCACAGTTCCACCTTTTAGTACCACATCTGTGTGCTAGGTACCCCAACAGAGGGGGGACCAAAAATGGGGACGGTACGCAACAGTTCCACTGGTACCATCCACAACTTTTCACAGTGGAAATGAGGAAAAAAGCATACTGAACTGAACTGTATCGTACTGCTCTGTGGAAACGGGGCTATACTGTATATTCTACTGTTGATAAAAGGAAAAACAACATAATTTCAGCTTAATTTCTTTTATTTAACGATACACTGCAGTTTATGCTACACTGAAGTCTATAAATATTTATGCAAAGTTTGTTTCCCAAGCAATTTATTCTATTTTTTTCCAGATTAATAGAGATTCATGAAAAGTACTGGAACAATTTTATTTTATTTTATTTAAAACATTTATTATTACTTAAAAATCAAAAACCAACATACCTTTAAGATATGCCTTCCTGTCTTCCTTTCTCCTTTTATTGTCCCTTCCTTCCTCCACTCATTTCTTCTTTGCTCCTTTTTCCTTTCAATGCCCCTTTTTCCATCCTTCCTTCTCTCCTGTCTGTTACTGACCTTTCCTTCCTTCCCTCCCTCATTCATTTCTTCTTCCCTTCCTTCTTTCTTTAATTGCCTCTTCCCTCCTTTCTTTCTTACTTGCACTGACTCTTTCCTTCCTTATTCTTCCTTTGTTTTCTTTATTCTTTAATTTTCTCTTCTTTCTTTCTTCTTTTTTCCTTCTTTCTCTTTGTTTCTCTGTTTAATTCTTCCTTTCCTTCTCACTATGTATCAGAAGACATTAAATGTGACTCATGGCTGTCAGTTTCAAGTCAGTGAAAAGTGGGAAAAAGAAGAAGGAGAAGGCAGGAGCGAGGGATGAAGACAGAAAAGTGAGAAGATGTGACTGCGATGTGAGAGACGGGAGAGTAACACGACAGATGAATGTGTGGTAGGAAACGAAGGACTGACGAATTGCTTGTGCGTAGGAGGAAGAGGCACAGAGATGAACAGAGGAGGAGAGGGGAGATGAAAGAGTGTGAGTTGGGGAGGAGGAGGAGGAGGAGTGGGGAGTGAAGAAAGGAGGAGGAGGATAAGCATGAGGACTGCTGAGCTTTTCCTTTTCATCCCCGTCTGTGCAGCTCTATCTGACGCTCTGTCTGAGCCCGCCGTGCTGCAGAATGACTAGGCAGTATCAGCAAGGAGAGGGAGGGAGAGGAGTGGAAGGAGAGAGGGGGAAAGGGAGGAAAAGAAAACAGAAGTAGGAAGAAAAGAGAGGAAAAGAGAGATGCTGAAAGGGGGCTGATGCTGAGTGAAAAAGAGAGGGAAGAAATACACAGGAGAGAAGACAGAGTTACAAAAAGAAAAGAGGAAAGGAAGAGGAAAAGAAGGGATGGAGGGAAGGAGAGAGGAGTGAGGAAGATAAGTAAACATATGGAAGTGGAAAGAAGAGATCAAAGGAAGCCAAAAAGGAAAGAGTTGGGGAACAGAGAGAAAGAGTAATAAGAAACACAGGAAGGAGGGAGAGAAGGAGGCGGCATAGGGGAAAGATAAAGAGCAGGTTGGGGTACAAGTAGATAAAAACGGGAGGAAGAAAAGAGAGGAAGAAAGATTAGACCAGAGATTTGTGATGAGACGAGCTGAAACAGGCAACTAGTTGCAATACGCCTGCTGGTTCACACCAATTCAACTAGGTGAGATGGTGTATCATCTGTATGCAACAACTTGAAATTACCGACAAGGGCAGGATTACATCGGTTAGAAGTTCTGAATGTCAGTTTCAATTCATTTTCGATTAACTGCCCAGCCCTAGTTATGAGCACATACAGCAAGCAGCAGCAGCGACCTGCTGTCCAACACCTGCACACCATGAGGATGGAAACAGAGGGCTTGGCGGGGACGGAGCACTTGCTGCAAGAAGCAAACACGCCGTCTACGGTCATTTTGACTTGACCAGCAGACTTCACTACAAGTTGACTGGCTGTAGAAACAGGTGACATGCTTTACGTTCTAAAACCAGCCGCTAGCCATTTGACCAGCTGAGTTGCAGGTGACATCATCAGTTAGCTTGAGTCGAACTCAGACAGACAGTTCACACTGCTGCAACTTTTTTTTGCAATGTTCGAAAACGGTTTTGTCTCGTTACAAATATTTGGTCTGAACTGGGCTTCAGAATACGGAGAACTGAGGAAAATATGATGCAACAGTGATGGAGGGGGGGAAGGAGGGAAAGAGGTGTGGATTATAAAAAAAGAAATGGAAGGTGAGGTAACCAGAGAGAGTGAAGGAAAAGAAATGGGGTGAAATGGTGGAAACGATGGTGGAGAAAGGGGAAAAGGATGAAGAAGAATAGGAAGGCAAGGAGAGGACATACAAGGATCAAAATCAGATAGGGTGATAAAAAGAGGAGAGAAAATAGAAGGAAGGAAGGAAGGATGAGGAGTAACAAGGCAGAGGAGGAGCAAAGACTGAAAGAAAAGGGCAAAGAAAGAGAAAAATGGAGACTTAACAAAAAAGCGAAAGATCCCTCGACTCGAGGTTTCTCACATCTCACATGAAAGTTTAGTGTGAGCCTCTGGGGCCACTGTACCCAGTTCTGAAATCCTTTTGTAAGTGCTGACTGGATCATCACATCCCCGTCTGACCACTGCTGTGTGTGTCTTTGAGTGTGTGTGTGTGTGTGTGTGTGCAGGCCTATCAATTACTGCATTACTAGAATTGACCTTCAGAGTTAGTAAAAAGCTTAATGATGGAGATAATGATCATGACTCACACTGTACACACACAACTACACACAACTGGAGCACAATATGAGTGTGTACTTCTGTTCAATAAACACACACACACACACACAAACACACACACTAATATGACAGCTGCAGAGATGTTTTGTCAATAAATAATCAGCATAGCCATTAAAATGCTGCAGGCTAGCCTTATGGGAACTGGGCACTGATACACACATTTACACATAAACACACACACACACACACACAAACACACAGGAACAGACAGCTTTCAGATACACACAGTACACACTCGACAACACACACGTACACACACATATGGATGTAAAATCCCACTGGTGCACACGCAGGAATACAAAGATTGTGTGCTCACACTAACAAACACACACACGCATGCTGTCCCTCCCTACCTTCCTCCACAGTGGAGTCGAGCTGGGTGACTTTCACGGCCAGCTGGTCCACTCTCTCCTGCAGGCTGCTCATCCTCAGGTAGAAGCTGTTGGCTTCATTAAACAGCTCTCCGAAAATGTCCTCTGCATGGCGACCTGGATGGAAAAACACGGAGACACGCACGCACATTGGTTAAAATGCAGTTTAACAATATTCTTTCATCCTGTGAAAGTACATTCACACATTCATGTTCGCCAGCTGAGCTCTTGCTCCCAGCTTCTACGGACATATTCAGGGTTCAAGCTAAAAAAAAAATTGACAAGACTTTTATTTGCAAAGTGACACAAATGGTGCGGTAGCAGTCTGCTGTCCAAAATAAGAGGCTTTTTAACAGAGGACATTGTCCTCCTGAGTTATCTGAAAAGAGAAATTCACAGAGATGGAGGTAAGTCGATACTTTCGTCCTGTTCCTTCTCCCTCTGTCTGTCTCAGTAGGACAGATGTCCTCCTGCTGCGCACCTGTCGGGCTGAATACTTTCAAAGATCTCTCTGTTTGCCTCTCTGAGTTTAAACGTGTGTGTGTGTATGTGACAGAAATGTTCAAATATTTAAATATATTTACTGAGATGCAGAAATGCCTTCCTCAATAACACCGCCACCTCTAAACCAAATAAAACGCGCGCACGCACACACATACACACACACACACACCCACCTGCTCCATACCCTGAATGTCTCTTTCCACCTCCTCTCTCTGTCTTTCTGTCTCACAGCCCACGACATGACAGATGAAGCAGAGGCAGAGCACTCACTCATTCTCACTGAGCTGTCGCTGAATTTAATTTAGTTCCCGAACTGTTAATCAAATTTAAACAGATCTATTTTTCCTCCACATTTCCACTGAATGATCTCTGTTCTGGTTGAGAGTGAAACCGTGCAGCCCAGAAATAACTTAAGCTGCAAATATCACGGCATCCATATGAACCGCACTCATATCTAATGAAAGTCAGGTAATGGTGTATATATTGATCATGATGCACCTGGACACAGACATTTTTACGGCAGGACACATCCAGCATTTTGGCAACATGTTTATGTGTTACTAGATTTCATAAACATCCACCTTGGAGCTGTCTTTTTTTTACCAGGCTGTTTCAAACTCCATCAAACACCATGGCAGCTGCCCCTAAGGCGACTCCATCCTCTCAGCAAGCAACTGCTGAGATACATCTAATCTGCATGTGCAGACACAGCCTTGTTCACATTCAAAACATCTCAAGTGATATGTTTTTAAGATCATGAAAAACACTACTTATGTGTGCTGTGAATTCATTAGTGTTGGGTGTGATTGCACTTAAAATGCTGAGGATGACACATCGGGATGTCTCTGTCTCTGATTGCTTGAGACTAATTTGGAGGGGTCAGGCGTGCAGTTGACCTACTGTGGTGTAGTGTAAACACAGTGAGTAGTTAAATCTAGTGTGCAGATAGTTATGACAACCCTGCTCTGTAGCTGTATGGCTAATTGCAAATGCGTAATTTTAATCGTGCTGGTTGGGTTTCTAGTGATGGTATTGTTCGTTAGTCAGAAGCACACGTTAGAATCTTAACACGTTAAACATAGATAGTGAAATTATCTTCTAATCAACAGAATGTTAAACTGTCATTGTGAGCACGTTAGCATGCACATGCTAGTATTTAGCTTGAAGCATCACTGTGCCTATGTACAGCCTCAAAGCCACAGATATTGCTGTAGACTCTTAAGGGGTAACTATGGTACTTTTTAACCTGGACCCTATTTTGTGTCTGTTTTTGTGTCTAAGTGACTACTGGGAGCAAAAATTCTTGAAATTGGTCCAGTATTGAGAGAGAAATAACAGGCTTCAATGTTACATTAATGCGGAACGGTGCACCCTTACATACGTCCACTAAAATTGCTTGTTTTGGCAATGACAGGCTTGTTATTTTCAGTGTCTGACAACATTTTGTAAAGGATCCTACAGATATAGACCTTTTGTTGAAGAGTAAGATCCTTTTTATGTAATCAGAAACAGCCCTGAAACCGCAATTGCAAAACTCACCAGACTCCATTTCAATAAACTGTATTTTTATCATCGTAAAACATTTTATTCAAAGTCGACACAAACAAACTAAAACTCATAAAAAAAACATCTTTGTTCATCTCTCCACTGTTCGACAATCACCAGCTCTGGTTTGGTTGAAATAAACCCTTAATTAACCCAGTTAGACGTGAGAATATTCTGGCTTTATACATGCTAAAATTACTGTTTATTTAAATGGAGTCTGGTGGGTTTGCCAACAGAGATTTTAGGGCTGTTTATCAAATACCCTCAGAGGTTACATTGCAGCCACTGCTGCAATTTTGCTTCGTAATGGACCAATTTAAAAATAAGTTGTTCCCATTCATCACTTTGTCAAAAAAACTTGAAAAAAAGGCTCCAGGTTGGAAAATACCAATGTCAAGGGCACGCCATAAAGTGGGACAGAAAAATTACTTTGTGTGTCTTTGTGAAATATTTGTTTCTAGAAGTATGGTCACACAGAGACTATACTTAAAGGGCTAGCTGCTAACTGCTAACTGCTAAGCTGGCCAGGCTTGCACAACTCAGTCATAATAGTTTCAGGAGATTCTCTTTATCTTCTCAGTACGTTTAGCTCCCTGTTGGCATTTTGGTCACTACTGTTCACTACTTTGTTCAATTAAAAAGTATTTGAAGATAAACAAAGCTCTCCAACTAACAAGCTTGCTAAAAGTCAGTTAGCTAACCTGGGACAAGATTCACACACTTCACTCAAAATAGGTAACTAACCTATCGACTCCCATCTCATTCTGTCTGTAAACCATTGCTCTTTAGTGGTGCAATTCATACTCCCAGAGAAGAACTTCAATAAAACTTGATGCTGCCAGGGGTGCAAACTAGAGGTGACACGCCAAAAGTTACATGCAAATTGTTAAGGCTAGCTTTCGCTAAATAAAAACAATCACATTTTATCGGACCAATTAAGCCATGCCGGCAGTCAGAACTGACCTCCTTTAATTCCCCTTGACTCTGTCCTCCTCGCACATCCAGAGCCCCCCACATGAATCTCACAAATGACCTATTTTGGATTCAAAATGGTGATTTGCACCCCTGTGCTGCTCTGGCTCTCCATCCTCTTTAAAGTTCAGCACTGTCAAGATGTCTCGCTATCTGTCAAGTGTAAGCTGAACTTGATGCAAAAATTCGTGCTGACGTATTGCACCCTCGCAAGCAAATCCACAAATTGCTGCGATTACACTGGTATGAATTGAAATCACAGTGAATTTTTCATAGTCACACATCAGCAGCAGCATCACTCAAAACAGGGAGACCAGCAGTCTGAAGAAAATTCTTTAACAAATTCACTCATTAGATATGATTTTAACGACTGTATTATATGTGCAAATCATCAAGAGGAACATTAATCCTATACTGAACTACAGGATACTCACTCAGACTGCCCAGCTGTTTGATGATGGCTGCCAGGGTGCTGTTGGTGACACACTCCAGCTCACTGGTCACCCCATCCGGCAACGCCCCACGGCACAGGTGCCTGGGCTCAATGTTCCTCTTCACCAACGGCATGCTGCTCTACGCCTGAGGAAATGACAGAGAGGAAAGAGACATCATTGGTGAGGGTAAGAATTAGTCATCCAGCCCTGCTACCAGTATCGTTCTATGACAACCTAATAACCGAAATATGTTTCGACACCCCCAAAACTGTCTGAAGGTGCTTGACTGAAACCGCTCGTTTTCTCCTGACATTTGTGAACATGCTGTGGCTCATTATTCAAATTCCCCGTAGGAAAAATACGAACATTAACAAAATTACAGCTCCGCACTGACAGATAAGACAGAAAGAAGAAAGCCGAGGAATAAATGGGTTGGTGTTCAGCTGCGAGTCCTGATGGAGACGGAGGTGTCATGTCCGCCGTGGGGCGCAGTCGCTCATCACGCTGCTTAATGTCAATGCGGCTGGGATGAGCCAAGAGCCAAATGAGCCGGAAAGAAGTTTCTAAATGGTGCTAACGAGCTGCAACTGTAGCCAGAGAAACCACGAGGGGCAGAGAGAGGGAGACAAAGAGAGACAAAGTGAAGGGTTAGAAGATGAGAGAGACAGAGTAAAGGATAGACAGACAGAATGAGAGGGTGCAAGAGCATCTGACAGACTGTGTGAGAGAAGAAAGACTGTGTGTGTGTGTGTGAGTGGCCACGAGGGAAGAGCTACATATAGATGCAGTATGTCATATGATGTGAGCCAGGCGTCCTTGTGCTGGGTGAAAGGAGAGCTTCAGCAGCAGAGACAAAATGAGATACGTGACTAAGAAACCATTTCATTACCTCATCTTTTTTTTTAATTCTAATCTTAAAGCAAATAAGTCGACGTAATCTTGAAGCGAGTCAAAGCTACAGTTGCTAAATTCTATATATGACACTTTATCCACACAGTTTTATAAGAGACAGATAATCTGTCTCATGTAAACCTCTTCGTAGTGCTTCTGACGGCATTTGCTAGAGTCAACTGCCGCTGTTGAAAAGCAGCCAATCACAGCCGAGGAGTCTCTAAGGCAGCTGCCAATCATGTCAGCCACTGCTTGTGAACTGTGATCAAACTGTCAAACTAAGCAGCGCTGACCAAATATGAATGAAGATTCTGTTACTGCATTGCCTATTTCTTGACTCAGGTGCTTGCAGAAATATATTTAAATGTACTGTTTAGCTGTTAAATGAGAAAGTTTGCTCAAGTCAAGGGGTGGCTCTTATTTTTTGCTCAATGGTTTTCAACATGGTTGCTGCAGCTGGGTCACAAGCTTTCTCATTTTACAGCTAAACAGTACACTACTTACTCATTCTTATTTCATTTATAATGCTACAACCATTTCATTGTGTATTGTATATATTTCAGATTGTCTACTTTACTGTTTTTATTATTTATTTTACTTTATTGTCTACTGTAATATTTTATTTATGTTAATGTCTACTTTAATATTCTATTTTATGCTAATGTCTACTTTAATATTTTATTTTATTTT
>NC_065522.1:16295005-16344978 GCF_006386435.1 Epinephelus moara
TGTGACGTGCACTTGTAGATAAAATATAGGCCTATATTAATGAAGGTTCATTAGTATGGTTTTGTATTTCTCTGTAATGTAGCACAGTGTCAACAATGTTACTGATACTATTCTTTCTCACACCTTCAACTCAAACCATTGTGTTGCCCCGCCCAAAATATATCATTTAATGATTACATTAATATCATATCAATAACATGCAGGTGACTGGTCCACAAATGGCCCTAAATGATGACTATTGGTCGACGAGGAAAATTCCTAGTCGGGTGCAGCCCTACTAGTTCGACAGTTTGATTGCAGTTCATGAACAGTGTTTGACATGATTGACAGCTGTATTAGAGACTTGGCTTGGCTTTTGTATTCCTTTAGCCGCGTTAATGCCATTATACGCAATTAAAGTAGGCAAAGGAACATGACTGATTTTTTTTTTTTACAGGTTACCTGAATTACATACTTCTATGCATATAGTGACAGTTTTGACATAGTTATTTTTATAAAAGGTACCAACAGCTTTATAACTAACCTCTGTCCCTCTACGAGGCTTTTAGCTCATTGTTTTGGTTTTATGACCCACATATTTATTGGAACATACTGGTTGATTGAGACACTTTTGTCAGTCCTAAATGGTGCCAACAGGACAAATAAAAGAACCTTTCATCCTCCCCGAAAAGCTCAAGAAATAGTTCACTTTTTCCATCTTTCTCCTCTGGTATCTGTCTTGACAAATGCATCTTTGGAGATGAAGAGCAACTAATGTGCAAATTGTGTTGTTTTTGGTTGAAGTGTGCAATTTTGTGGTGGATTGACTCCATTTTTGGGCTGAACTGAGCAGTTTTTACGTTGAAATGTGGAACGTTTATTTGACGGGTGTGGTTTTAGGTTGAAATGTGCAGCTTTTGGGCAAAAGAGTGCACTTTTTAGGTTGAAGGGTGCGATTTAACAGCACTCTTGTCTGATTATGCAACCTTACCTTTTATCTTTTTCTTTTTTATATGTTTGTTGTTATTTAATTGGGGAGGTATTGTCATAAGCCATTTTGGGCTTCTAACCTCTCCTGCACAATGTTTTAACATTTTTTTTCCCTTCTTTTTTAACTTTTCTTTAAATGTATGTGCAAATAAATAAACTAAACTCGACTTAACCTTAACCTGAACTGACGTGTGCACTGTTTAAAGGTATACTATGCAGACTTGTCAGTTACTGCTTGCAAAAACACTTGCCAACGTAAGTGCCAAGGTCAAAGCCAACCCCAAAATCTTCTGGCATTTCATTTGTGTTTTTTCAGCGCTATGTCTCTTGGATGCCTGCTGTTTATGGTCTGGCAGTCGGTCTTCACCTTTTTACCTCTCCTGAGCTCCGTGAGTTTTGTACCCATCAACATCTCAAGCACAGAAAAGGAAAAAGAAAGGAAAGGAAATACAGGCAGAGGGCAGAGTCTCTGCAGAAAAATGCAACACCGCACACTTCCAGTGGGTCATAAGTGAAGGATTGAGAGCAATTATTTCTGTATGAGTCTATACCTTGTTTTTTTTTGTGTGTGTTTGCATGAACCTGTTGAACTATGTAACTGAGTCTAAGTTTGCAACTTTGAGGCTGAAATGTGTAACTACTGAGTCGAAGTGGGATTACTTTACGGGCTGGAAAAATTCTGACCGTCAAACAGAAACATAGGAAAAACGGAATAGTTGCCAGTTATGTAATTCGTGGAGAGTGATCATCAAATTACTGCCCAGAAACAGGCGATGAATGTAGATTCAGCATTAACTGCAACTGAAGACTGTAATTTCCCCGTGCTCTTTGAAGTAAATCATCATGACCGACACACAGAGAGAAAAAGTGAGGAAGAGAAGTTGGATAAAAGTGAGTGAGAGCCGAACACGTGAGAGGAAACTCTTCTCAGTTTGGAGTGAACTCTCTATGTGGGACACGCTTGTTATTTTTGGGCCATGATTTTGTGTGAAAGTGTGTGTGAGTGTTCATGCCTGTGTGCTTCAGAATTACAGTCTCAGTGTGTGTGTGTGTTCTCACTGTGTGCACGTGAATGAGTGTGCATATGTGCATGTGGGAGGTGTGTGTGTTCCCAGGTCAGTGCTCTGGAAATGTGCCATTCTCGCACTCTCTCCAACGCTTCTAATATCATCTTTGGCACAATTAATATTTGCGGGATGAGAGGAGCAACGTCGAGACAATGGAGGTAAACACATGGATTTACTGCCAAAATGTGAGTGTGTATGTTAGGAACTGAATATTTATGATAAAAGACATGCTAATACCTCATGTTTCACACACTTCTCAGACACAATAAGTGTGTGTGTGCTCACGTGCTCCTTAATTTGTTTGTCCAGACTGAACCACACATGCCAACTTTAATAAAAAGTGACTACTTTGTCCTCTTTACGTCTCCTTCCCTCGCACCCTCCCACTCTCCCGTCCTCTAATAGCTCCTGACATTCAATTACACAAACTACCTCAGATTGCGTCGACCTGTCTTAAGCGTGTGATCGAGCTTTACTCAAAGTGTGTGTGTGCATGAGTGCGAGCCAATATCGACCCCCTCCTCCAGCTGTTGTAAATAATCTAACACCACGGCTGTTTAATAATGCATACACGTTCTTCCTCATCCTCCACCGCCGCCTCAATAGCTTGCGCTTCATCTCTTATTTGTCTCATCTGTCCGACCCCTCCCCTCTCATCTTTTTTTTCTTCTCCTCCTCGCTCTAGATCTTCTCTCCATCTCAGCCCGGTTTCATTAATAAATCAGTGAGGGTGAATATCTCTTCCTCTGACTCCCCAGTGCCCATCACAGAGCGGGTATTCCCCCATCTCTGTTTTGATCTGAGAGGGTGTGTGCGTTTTCATCGGTGAATGTGTGCAAGATAACGATGACTGTGTGTGAAGGGATGCTGGTGTGTTTAACAGATGTTGAGGCCCACTTAGGCTGCGTTCAGACTGCAGGCAAATCAAGATTTGTTTCTCAAATCAGGTCTTTAAGATGGACCATCTCTGCACTGTTATTTGCAAGTGATCCGGCTGGACTTGTGTGTCCAGACATCACCAACCTATCCTCTTTGGTTGCTGTGGCAACAATGTAGTTGTGAGTAACTATGGAGCTACGCAGCATTCCAGTGCAGGAGAATGACAAATGGAGGTCCCCCATTTCGCCCTTCAAACAACTGCGCTGTCAAGCAGAGGCTATTTGTTTTCATTTATTTCCGGATCTGTCTATGGTATGTTGTCTGAAATGTTGTCTGGAATTCTGCCCTTGTCCCATGTCCCACATATTGAGACGACATCCTGCATTTTGATTTTAAAAGTCAAACCACTGCAGGATAGACATTTTTTATAATGCTGCTTATAACTGGGTGAAGCAGGTGTACATGTGGGGCAGGATAGAAAGGCCCACATTGTCCCACACGAACACATTTGGTCTGTTGCAATCTGGTCACTTGATTTGCGTGTATCCAGAGCGTGCAGACTGAGACACATCCGTAGAACACTGATAGGACTTTCATTTCAAATCACCTCCAAATGTGATCTGGATCCAATTTGCAAAGATCACATTTCATGTGTTTTTCTTTGCTGTCTAGACTTTCTAAAATCAATTTGAATATACCAAAAGATTGGGGCTAGCAGCCTGACAAAGCCTTAATCTGGGTTTGTGATGTAGATTTACTACATGCATGACATGATGTTAATCTTTCTCCTCTCTGACACACACACACACACACACACACACACACTGACTGCATTTTGACCCCAAGGCACTTACTCTACTCACAAGCCCATTCAGGTCAGCTGCAGGGCAAAGTGACATCAGCCTGGTGTGCTACACCTCTAATATGAAGATACCGGAGACAAAGGATTAACAAGGGGGACCAAGGAAATACCTACAATGCTTTAATGTCTCCTGTAGGTAGCAATCAAATTTTGTTTTATTTGAATTTCATGAGCTCTGGTACATTTCTTAGTCATGTTTTAAATATAAAAATCCTGGTCAGTAATGATCCTGGTGGTCACAATATGTCTGAATCTAAGGGCTACATTGTAAACTCATTAAAGTCAATGAAATGTAATGGATGGATCCATCAGGGACACTACACAAAGCTATATTTACGGCTGTCTCCTTAAAGACGAAGATTTGAATAGTCAGTTGGAGAGCCCCCAGTTGACTGCGATTCTTCAAGTCAAGTGTTTTTTGTTGTGTTTGGTAACTTCTAGGGATGTTTCGGACCCCAGATTTAGCTGCACAGTGAGAGGACGCCACGCTTTCATGCTGCTCTGCGGTACAGGCAGCTGCAGACTCAGACCTAGGGTGAGTCTGAGTGAGACAGAGGCAGCTGCCTGGAGGAAGAGAGGCTTTGTCAGTTAGGCTTTGAGATAACGTTATCATCTGCCTTCTGCTTAGAAGTGGTGAATTTACAGCTCACACCAAATTCATACGATGCAGTCTCTGGCTTTTGCTTGACATCTGGTGTCAACAAAAAAGTTGGTGCACATTTAGGTCAGCTGTTAGCGTAGTTAGCACGCTTTAGCTTGGAGGGCTAGCTTGACTTCTTCACTATATTTTGTTAATGTCGCTATCACGCTTAACACTGTTTAAACTTCGACTGACATAATTCTGAATCGGGTACAGCCCTGGCTCTATCCAGGAAAAAGCTGTTCATAGTTGTTAAAGGACCAGACTACAAAACACCCACGTCATTCCAGATGGCCACTATGCCAGAATAAGTTGTACCCTGACCAAAATCAGCTTGCAGTCTTTCACAACCTCAAAGGTGTCAGCAGTGCATAACTGTGGAAGTGTCGTGGAGAAAACCTACAGGTAAAAACAAGTGCTTTTGATTTAGCATAATTTATTCCCCTCATGCCTTTAGTCTTGTCCTGCAAGTACCCTTCACACTCTCACTGTGGACCACCTGGATCTAATACAGTTTTATTTCAAACTTTGACTGAGTTATTTGGCTTTACTTTGGGTTAAACGAAATGTAGTTATCTTCGAGATCCCTAAACTGCACTTCACAGGATAACAGACATAAGAATGTTGATAATACTGCATACATCATCCAGACCATAAAATCTAATTTTCAGAGTCTCTGAACTGCCAGCTGACTGAATGTGCTGGGCAAAAGCGATTTGCTGGGGAGGAGGCAAAATATATGACACGCTATTAAATCCAGAGCAAGAACTAATATATTATGCACATAAATGTGTGTGTTTTGTAATCTACACACCTCCCACGAGCTGTACAACAGCAATTGTGTCATGAATCACACTGTACATAAAGAATCAGTTGTCTACCACTGTGAGACACACCACAAGCCTCAAACTGTCAGGCCCGGTAGTCATTTCCATTCCCAACACCTCTCGTCTGTCGGATCGGGCCATTTATACGCTGACATCATGTATTATGTTTTGTTGACAGGTAAAACACCTCAGAGCAGTTCCCTGCGTTCACCTAAATGATTCATTCATAGGACCAAACGCAGCAGGATCAAGCAGACAACAATGATCAACTGACATGATCTTTACTGTTGTTTCCTTTGGCCTGGAGTACCAACACCTTGTCATCTTTAAATCCAACTCACTGCACAATAACTACATGTGATGTGGTTCAGGCTGGGATGATGACGAATGTCTCAGCTGACTTATTTTATCATAAATATATAACAATTATCACATTAAATGAAAGGTAAATAAGAAACGGCAGACCTATACGAATGAAAACAAGCAACCATGGTATTTAAGACCTCGGAAAGAGAAGTTAATGTAAGTCTTGAGATGATGTATTTGTACTTTGATTTGTATTTGATGATGTAGTTTGGATTACATATTTTCAGTCTTCTTAAGACTGTTTTAGGACCAGAAGACACCAAAGATAGGAGAAAATTAACGGGATGACAGGGACGAGAGGAGCCAAAAAGTGTGTCGTCGAGCCATGGGAACGCTGTCATGGCAACGGCGCTCAGGAATCCACTCCGCTTCTCAAAAGTGGCACTCGGCACTACTCTGAAAATAGTATGAAAGAGAGACGGAGAGAAGGGGAGCAGGGAAGAGATGACAGTAAGGTAAAGGGAGGAGGGTGGACACCCCCCTGAAAACTACAAGTAGAAACTTTAAATTTAAAGTAGGTCTCCAGAGGATTTATTGCAGTCTGACACCTCCACTTATACAACACAGGAGAGTTTAGGGCGCAGCGCTGGAAATAGCAACAGAGGATCTTTTCTAACAGTCTGAGGAGTCAAACTCTGAAAGGCCACTTCAGATCAAAGATTCATGACGAGATGAAATTGTTTAAGGACACTGCAGAGAAAAGTTACAGCCGCATGAATCACTCCGTCAGAGGTTGTTAACCATCGACTTTTAGAAGGTAGCATACATCAAGTCACCATTCTGCACGTACAGAATTTGTTGCATCTCTGTCACTTCATTGCAGTCCACCAAGGTGGTTCAAACTGTATAATCTGCTCAGTGCTCTGACTCTGATTGGTAATTTTAAAAATGTCTTTTTGGGTTTCTTTTCCAAGGTAGCTGCCAGTTCAGTTCTTTCTTGAGGGAATAGTTAGACCTGTTAGAAAATAAGCTACGATTGATATCACTCTCATATCTGTCCATTAAACATGAAGCTGCAGCCACACGATGGTTATCTTAGTGATAAGGATCCAGGAAGTCAGGAAGTTTTGCTGGCCTTGATATTGCCCGTTGAGTTTACATGTGTTCTTTTTTTTTTTTTTTTACATATGCATGTCACCAACATTTTCGCTAACATGATGCCAGAACAAACAGCAAGACTTGGGTGCAGTGATTCTCCTTTTTTTTTGTCTAAACACACGCTACTTGCCCAAGTATGAAGAAAAATAACAGCATTTTGGTCTGTCCAGCCTTCATCAGGTATATGAAGTTGCATGCAGGCCCCTAGGAAGTGGGCCAGGCTTTGAAGCCAATTTTCATAGTGGCCAAACAGTGGTACTGCAATTTTTGGGGTTTGTCATGTGACGCCATTGGGCCCAAAAAGACTTTTTCCCATAGACTTACAATGGAAAAGAGACATCTATAAATCTGGGGATACATTTTTTGAGCGTCACAACCCCTGCAAAATGACTTCCTCCAATATCAAGATTTGATCCATTCATTCGATAACATTTGAAAAGTCTAAAAGAGCTGCAAGATTAAATTATTTTATTCCCATTGAAGTTAGTAGAGTACTAAACCAGAAGTCCTTGGCCACCTGACTGCACTTGTCCATACTTGGAGGCTTTCAGTCTCTCGTGCACCTGCTCCATGGGCCAAATGATGGGGGAGCAGCGCCGATCACCCGGGTAATTTCATACCACGGACAAAGATCGATTTTGGCTTCATGCACCACTAAGCAATTTTCATAGGAATGAACGGGGCCCACTGCCAATGCTGTATCCAGGCCTCATTATACAGTGGTTCCCAACTGGTCCATCCACAGGGTCCAGATTTCTCCTTCGTCATTAGTTCAAGGTCCACACAGTTTACTCATACTTGTGGTTGGCCATATCGTCAGGCTAGCTAGCACTTCAAAATAAAAGCTCTGTGCTGGAAATTCACTGTACCTAAAAATAAAGCGTGTTTTACAAACTTTACACATTTGCAAGTCATTTGCGGGCCCTTCAGAATGGACCCGGGACCCACTTTTGGACCACAACCCACCAGTTGGGAGCCACTGTCTTAATACATCCATGGTCGTATGCATACACCTGATGACGGTCTGACAAACCTAAACGTTGTTAACGTAATCAATTAAAGACGCTGTATGTAAGAATGTGGCCAAAACGGTTACTGCACTCAAATTCAAAATACTGCCGCGAGTCGTGTCTGCCCCCCCTCCCCAACAGATTCGAGGTTGCTGGACAGCGGCACGCTGGAGACTGGTTTGTTTGCCCACGGGCGGCTGCCGTGGCAGGGTTGCGTCACCGCGTCCTTGATCTTCGGTTTTCCAGCGGACCGTTCGAGCAAGTCCGGCTTCTCTGCTGCTAACGATGCTGCCGGGATACAGCTGAGGAGACTGCTAATGCTATGTACTGGGACACTGCTAATGCTGCTTGCCGTGCTGCTGTAGCTCAGTCGTAACTGTAACTGATGCTGAGACTCTGACTGCGTGACTGGTAGACGGCGGTGGGTGGCGCAACAGGCCAAAACACAAATTCAAAACATAAACATGATTTGCGGACCGTAAAATATTTTTTTAAATGCGAATATTCTGGCTGTGCTATTGTTGTCGGTAAGATCAGTATGTTATATGAACATTATTCCTTAGTCTCTGTGACATATTAGGAGGATTTTATGACTATTTGCTTTAGATTTCTTACATATAGCTCCTTTAAATATTTTAGCAGTAAGCAAGACAGTGTGCGAGAGTTCTTCTTTGTTTGCAGGATTGCATCTCCTTCGATGCATCTGTCACACATTCAGGTGTGCAGAGATTTTTTTTCCAAAATACAAAACCAACATTTATACTAATTACATGGTCCGCTAAAAGGTTATATGAATGTCAGGCCAATTAAAGTCTTTCAAATGATGCAAACTCAATACAAAGCTGTGTTCTGTAGTCCTTGAAAATTGTTCCAATACAAGTGGCATCATAATATACAGTCCTGCACCAGGAAAAAGTTTTGTCAAATGCAGTTAAGAAAAACTGAAGAACTGAGCTGCAAACGGACAAGGCATCCAACTTGTGATCTTTTCATCACAGGATCAACTTCCTAACCACAACGATGCTCTAACACCCACTGCAGATAGGTTACGCCACGACACGACTTATGTGCTTGCCTGGGAAACCACCCAGAGTTCCCCTCTTGGTCATGGCTGTTTGTCACACTACTCCCTCTGTTTCTACATTTACCACCTCTTCCTCCCCTTCAACATCCTCCACTCCTTCTGATCATGTTTTGATGGCTGTGAGTATAATAACAGTTGTAATCAGATCTGACTTTATCCCTCTGATCCAAAGCTGGCTGGAGCCTGTTTGTGAGGAGGTGCTGAGGCCAAACACCCCCCAGACTGGGTGCTGCAGCCAAACGTCTCCCTCGGGAGGCCTGCTGGTAGACTCTGCCTGGTCTGAAACTGTGCAGAAACACAGCGTTGCACTTAGTACTATATTTAATGTATTTTGAGCACATAAGGTCCAATCATTTCTACTTTATTTTCCTGTGGACATATTTATGTACAGAACTGTGTGTTTGTGAGACACATATGGATAAAGACAGTATTACTTGCTGTCCTTAATCAAACTCATCATTCCTGCAGGCCGTCAGGGAAGCATCAGCTAATGCTATTACTGCTCCGTCTGCTCGACCACATAGACATAAGTACACACACATGCACCTCTCCTACTGCGCTACGCCATACAAAGCCTGCCTCCGTCTGTCTTGGAAAAGGTTAGCAACCTGCCCCCCCACCATCCGCCCTCTCACAGTCCTCATCCCCTCCTCTCCTGCTCCATAGGAGGGACCTGTATAATCACAGTTAATTAGCGTTCTAAAGTAACTAATGGAAATGACAAGCACTGATTCTTTAAGATGGTATAATTAGATAACATACAGCATTAGGGACTGGGTCATACTCCCTCAGCTGGATGCTGCAGTTTACTGCATAAATGAGAATGATAGTTAATGTGACTCGCTGTATGCAATCATGTATATTTGAAGGGGTAATGTGCAGCTGATGGGAGATGATTTGCAGAGCACAGTAGACTTCTGAAGGGTAACCAAAGCTGCTGAAAGTAAACCTGAATGCAAAGATATTGACAAAATCTCAGCTTTTAGGGACAAAGATGAAAAACAGCCTTGTTTTAAGATTCAACCCTGCATTTAAGAGCTAATCCAATGTGGGCTTTAAGGGGTTTCATGAGGTTAAGAGACTGTCTTCTGAATTTTCCTAACCCATACAAGAACATGTACATGACAATCACAAAAACTGAATGCAAGATGTCATGTGACATTACTCGCATGTTAGCTGCCTTTAAAACCAAACTAGCTCCATGCCCCGTTATTTAAAATACCACTCCGGCCAGTTTTACTTCCTGTTTAAAGGTTAACGCAGGGCTGGGCGATATAACGACTATTATACATCGATATATTTCTAAGCAAGATATAAATTTAGACAACACCGTTACATCAATATAGGGTCGTACAATGTAAAATGCCATAGGCTTGTGCTAATAACATTAGCATGTTGTATTTGTGGGGAAAATGTGCCCAGATAAAGATGTGGGCACATTTTCCCCACACAGTGTTTTGTGCGTTCACTGCACATAGCCTACGAATGCCCTTACGGAAATAAACAACACAATAAAACAAAGGTGGACGCAACTACACAGAGAGGTACAGCTAAGGTTATGATGCTACACTTATGATAAAAACAAGATACGTGGACTAGCTAGCTTACAACGATGTTCATGATGTTTTTATCAGTACAACTGCCCAAGCTTGGAGGATGACACGACTTGCAGATTTTACAATAGTCTTACGCCATCTTCCCATTTCAGCAACAACTTTCTTTTTCTAACTCTGAGCACAAAATTAAGTTATTTGTTAATAAATATTTTGCTAAGAGTTTGGCTAAACAACACCGCCAGGACACTAAGAAAAATCTGAAATATCATAAACATGCCAAAATACAATGGAGGGGGGCTTTAAACACTGCAACGGATTTCTGTGTGGGTCTATCATTTCCTGTTTCTGATTTATTTTTTTTACACTAATAACCCCCATTTGAAAATTAGATCTAAACTGACAAAAAATATCTAGAACACAACGTAAAACCTAGTAAAGGTTTTCCTGCAGTTCAAGATAAAACATGAAACAGTTACAGTTCAGTGTCGCTGAATTATGTTTTAATTTGAAGGTACAAAATGAGTCACCACTGGCGTGGTACCTCTTCAAAATCATACCTTTTTCATTTTGTGTACAATTTCATACCTTCGTAACTACTTCACTTATTCACTCAGGGTGAATTTTTTGCCAATATTTTTTTTACTTTTATAACAGTAGAGAGATGAAAAGAAAATCAGGGCCTGGGATATTAAGATTCATGGCTGGTGTCTCAGCTTCTGGGCCATGGGGGCACATCAACCAACAGATCCTGTACATCCCCACATCCTGTGTTCTCTCTATAATGCTCTGACAGTGCTATGTAAAACATGCAGGCTGATTAGCACAAGCAGCGCAGCTCATGTGTGAATGAAAAAGTGAAGCTTATGGATGCTAAGAATAACACTGGAAGAAGAACGTATAATTAAGAGTGTTATCAGGTCACTTGTTAATGTAAATGAATTAAAGGCAGCAGTACAATAGAGGCTTAATGGAGGGTTCTACTGTGTGTGCTGTGACACCTTGTGAAGATTGGACTATTGTTTTCCACAAAGGCTTAAAAGAAGTGTGTTATTTTCAGCACATCTCTTATTAGTTCACTTTGTTCATTTGTGCAAGACAATGCACTGCAGCAGTTAAATTATATGCTTGGAGAATATGGGGGATATTTTTTGTGGTGAAATGAACTGTATTATGAAGAACACAAAAAAACGCATGTTAAACATACTACAAATGCACCCACTGTGAAATTTTGGGATAATACTGATGTTTAAAATAGCAATTTGACTGACAGCCAATACCAATGTTTTTTGTTTTGTTGTTCTTTTTTTTGGTTGTTGATATTTAAGGTGAATATCAGTCTATACCCATGTTCGGTCAATAAATCTCTAAGAAATACAGTCATCTAAAGATCTTTGTATGCATAAACAGTAAAAGTCCCAAGCCAAACAAAGATAACCCTGGTGACATCACTATGACATCATTCAAGTTATGTTTTTCAAACTCTGGCGAGCTCCTCCAGAGACACAGATGACATTACACAAGTGCAGTAGTTGTACTTAGGGAAGTCCCAAACAAGTTTTTTTTGCCCCTGATCTCGATCTGAGTCATTTATTATTGAGAGTCTGCTGATACTGAGTCCTGATCTGATACTTCTCTTTTCCTAGATAATACAGCTGCACAGTGTTCACTTTAAGTACATAAAAGCTATTATACTCAGTCCAATGAAGGTCTATATGTCTGACAGTTGAAAAGAAAGAAAAAGGCCCTGCATCCAAGCTATTTCTTATTTTTTCAGAAAATAAAGTCTAAAATAACTTCATCTTTTTGGCCTTGTCGCTGTCTCAAGGAAATGTCTGTGTCCCTTTTCAGACAGTAGTCTTCAGTGTTTGTTGCTTCAGTGCAGCCTCTGTCTGACTCACCTGAATCACCTGTGTTTGCTTTCATCGTCCAGACTTCATTTATGTGAATTAATTAAGAAATGACTCCCATTTGAGTTTGCAGTGGTGTGGTAAGTGTGGTTGTCGCTGGCTCTACACTGCCTGCCTCTCCTATCTCTCCCCTGATTAAGGCGGTGAAACACCATGTGCCATGGACGACTAACCAGTACTTTCTCACACTGAGCTGAAATTAAACGAGTGCTCATAACTCAAGTAAATAACCTGATTACAGCCTCAGTCCGCATTTTGCTTTCGTTTATGGTGTATTGTATTTCGGCGCAGGCGGGGTGCAGCACCTCCTTTTGCATGGGAGCTCATAGTAGTGAGTAGTGAAGAGAGAGTTGGATCTTCTATTTAGCTCAATATAGCCAATCCTGATCAGTCAAAGAACGCCTTGATTGGCCCCGATCCTGAATTTCAAGATCAGATTAGGACATCCCTAGTAGCACTCGATGAGTGACCTGAACTGTCGTGTGTCAAATTGTTGCAGTGCCCTTGTTAATTGTTAGGTACATCTGTTCAACTGCTCATTAACGCAACCAGCTCATCAGCCAATCACGTGGCAGCAACTCAGCGCATTTAGGCACATAGACATGGTCAAGACGACCTGCTGAAGTTCAAACCGAGCATCAGAATGGGGAAGAAAGGTGATTTAAGTGACTTTGAACGTGGCATGGTTGTTGGTGCCAGACGGGCTGGTCTGAGTGTTTCAGAAACTGCTGATCTACTGGGATTTACACACACAACCATCTCTAGGGTTTACAGAGGATGGTCCGAAAAAGAGAAAATATCCAGTGAGCAGCAGTTCTCTGGGTGAAAATGCCTTGTTGATGCCAGAGGTCAGAGGAGAATGGCCAGACTGGTTCAAGATGATAGAAAGGCAACAGTAACTCAAATAACCACTGGTTACAACCAAGGTCTGCAGAAGACCATCTCTGAACCAACAACACGTCCAACCTTGAAGCAGATGGGCTACAGCAGCAGAAGACCACACCAGGTGCCACTCCTGTCAGCTAACAACAGGAAACTGAGGCTACAGTTCACACAGGCTCACCAAAACTGGACAATAGAAGATTGGAAAAACGTTGCCTGGTCTGATGAGTCTGGATTTCTGCTGCCACATTCAGATGGTAGGGTCAGAATTTGGTGTAAACAACATGAAAGCATGGATCCATCCTGCCTTGTATCAACGGTTCAGGCTGCTGGTGGTGGTGTAATGGTGTGGGGGATATTTTCTTGGCACACTTTGGGCCCCTTAGTACCAACTGAGCATGGTTTAAACACCACAGCCTACCTGAGTATTGTTGCTGACCGTGTCCATCCCTTTATGACCACAGTGTACCCATCTTCTGATGGCTACTTCCAGCAGGATAACGCTCCATGTCACAAAGCTCAAATCATCTCAAACTGGTTTCTTGAACATGACAATGAGTTCACTGTACTCCAATGGCCTCCACAGTCACCAGATCTCAATCCAATAGAGCACCTTTGGGATGTGGTGGAACGGGAGATTCACATCATGGATGTGCAGCTGACAAATCTGTCAATATGGACCAAAATCTCTGAGGAATGTTTCCAGCACCTTGTTGAATCTATGACACCAAGAATTAAGGCAGTTCTGAAAGCAAAAAGGGGTCCCACCTGATACTAGCAAGGTGTACCTAACAAAGTGGCAGGTGAGATATTTTGTATTAATGTATGAGAATTTGCAAAATAAGGTTTGTTTTCATTCTCTTAGATTTCAGCCGTGTCAAACCTGAGTATTCTAAAAGCCGCAGGAAAATATTTCTCGACTGATATTTTTTATGCATCACTGCTTTCCTGGATCAGGTAAAACCCACTTCTGTGGCACCCCGCAGAGTTAATAACAAACACTTTGAAATCCATGTAATATAACAGTGCGGATTGTAAATCCAGGCCTGACTGACAGTCGGTGAGCACGCAGCTATGAAAACAGGAGAGTGAGCCAACACAGTGAAACAGAGCTAATGTTTTATTCGGAGTCAGGATTACTCTGGTTTCGCTCTGCAGGCCCGGGAAGCTCTCTGCTTGGTCGTGCGCCAAATGTCAGCTAACAAAAGGCATCAGCGAGTAAAGAACAGAACGGAGCAGATATAAAGAATAAAAACTGCAAAGAGCACTCAGCTGTGTGACAAACACATTTTTAAAAAAAGCTGCCTTGCTTCGTTTGATGTCAGAGAACCCGTTTTGTTTGATGTCCCTCGAACCAGACTGATCATTCAAATTTAAACCGCTACCATTTCAGTTACAGCTTCATCTTCACCCCAACCCCCCACCATGCTGCTGACTCCTGCTTCCTTCTGGCCTCCTTTCTCCTCTTAAAACCTCCATCCTAAACTCCCCGTCTCCCTCGTGCCCCCGCCCAACTCCAGCTTCTTTCTCTTTGATGTCTGCATTTGTTGATGCTCTTGGGTGAGGAGCCATTGTACAAAATGATCACAATTACGACGGTACTTCCCCCCACTTTTGCGCTAATCCTCCCTAAAAACAAATTATGCAAAACGGAGCGAGAGAGGAGACGAGAGATTTTTCACTCTCATCCTCTCTTTCTTCTTCTTTTTTTTTTGGAAGAAGCTTCAGCGAGCTCTGAGGAGTTGTTGTCATGGTTTCTTTGGAAGTATTTTCATTTTTTGGCTGAATAATGAAGCGATCAGAGCAGGACGGAGAGAGACAGAAGAGAGTTTAGATCTGGGCGATGAAGTTCTGCAAGA
Organism: Epinephelus moara; assembly: GCF_006386435.1. NCBI lineage: Eukaryota > Metazoa > Chordata > Actinopteri > Perciformes > Serranidae > Epinephelus > Epinephelus moara. Next base: position 16,310,012 of record NC_065522.1, read on the forward strand.
GATCTCAGTCACTTCATTGTCTACCAGTGTGTGTGAGAGTGTGTGTGTGTGTGTGTGTGTCTACAGTACCTCTTAACTGAGGGTGAATGCAGATGAAGTGTTATGAAACAGCCACTTTAATGAACGGTGAATAAAACATGTGAGACAAAGGAGCCAAAGGCAAAATGACACGCACACACACACTAACTCTGCTGCTGTTCTGGTAGTCGAATGGTATTTGCAATTCATTAGTGGTATTTGTTTTTAACTACTTGGTGTGTCAGAGGGGCGGCGTTTACAACAAATACAGAGTTCCAGGCAAAGAGAAATAGAGAAAAATGTTCTTCAAGTATTCAGCTAAGGCTTTAAAACTAAATGTAAGTGAATCCTGTGTGCTCCTGCACTTCTCATATTAAATAACAGTCAGTGAGTGTCACCCAGCTGTTACGATAGCATTGAGGATCTGTTTTTACTCAACAGCCTGAGAGCTGTTGGTCCATAAAACCTGGATTTAAACCTGCATAACTTTTCCTTGTTTCAGCTCATTAACTGCACATCGGTGTGTGTACTTTATATCAGTGCTGACCATTTTTCCGAGTCATTTGTTTTAATTAAATGCAAAAAAAATCAGTTGGTAATCCATCAGTGAGCATGTCGTGTCTATATCCCTTTATCTCTTTTTGTAATTTTATGGTCATGTAGTAATAATGTGGCGTGCAGCAACCGTTTTTTAAAACTCTCCCTGACGATGTGTTCAAGGACAGTCTGATATCTGAGCTGATATGTTGGGGGAAAACATTGCACTAACTCTAAAATAAATATGCCGAGCTGTTTGCTGTGATGAACGTCCTACAGAGTGTCAGGCTGAGTCTGCAAGGTGATTTTCATAATTTTTTTACGTTTAAAAACAGAAACCAATAGTTGCCTGTAGGTTGGAAAAGAAACTAAATGCTTCCATATTTTACTTTTTTGATAATAAAGGTGGGACTAAAATAAATAAAATAGTTCCTTGGTTTGTATTTTAAATACTCAGAAATACTACAGAAAATGATCAGCCTTTCAGCATCAACAACATCTGACGCTCACAATTTGCTGGGGGAGGACCCCCAAACCCCTCTGTAGCGTTAGCTGCTAACACTAGTAGCATTCAGTTTATTCATTTGCAATTATTATTTCTTTTACACTTTTTAGTTATATTTTAACTTGCACTATTTCCTGTTTAGACTCATTTTATTTTTACTTGCGTGATCTTTTTTTGCTCTTTACATATTTAATTAGCATTGTTGAAGGGAGTCTAAGACTGGAGAAGGACTGCTTCTCTGTAATTGTGCAAATGACAGATAAAGACCTTGAACTTGATCTACTCCACTCTATTCTGTTCTCTGCTAACGTGGTTGGTAAACAGGTCAGCCACAGAATGAGTGCAATGTTTCTGAACTGCATTCAGCCCTCCGCTCTGTGTGTGTGTGTTGTGAGAACTCCCCTCGTGCCCCTCAGCGACCCCGTCTCTCACAATTAAATGTGTCGACCTCAGCACGATTGCAACAAGTCATCCGGCAGAACCATGTGACCTGACACACAAACACACACATGTACTTCAAACTGGATCTACTGGTGTGGGGTTAGGGGACAGTAGGGTCTGGGCACTGGGATGAAGGCAGGAAGAGACGGGTCACATTAAAGCTGTGATGTGATGTGTCACATTGTCCCAGTTTCCCTGCTCCCAGTTTAAACTGGTGAGGTGGAAAAGGACAGAGAATTGACACAGAAACCAGTGAGATACATATAGTATAGGACTGGATCTGGTCAAAGGCTGGCTCGTTGGCTGATAACGACGCCAAAATGAATAATGCTTTGTTTGGGAAAATTCCATCCATTTGCCTAAAAATGTAATTTTAGAAATGTTTGTGAATATTTATGAACGAATATATCCTCAAGCTAACAAGGTGCTACTAAAACAAAACACTGATATAAGACTTTGACTTATATAGAACGTTTCAAGTCGTCTTTCTGTTGCAAGGAAACACAGCCATAACTGCAGAAGAAAAAACAGCATATGAAACGCTGAACTTATGTCCTCCTAAGCTGAAATACACACTGTGGGAAATGCCGAAATTAGTTGTAGGACCTTACAACTCAATGGTAGGTTGTTACCTTTGACACGGTACAAACTTGATGTCATAAATAAAAGACTGCCGCTTCCCTAAAGAAAAGAACCGGCACAAAGCCTAGATTTCAGCGGGCAAAAGAAAACTGGACACAGTCTGGAAACTCGCAGTGATTCTGGAGAACACAAATAACAAGACAGACGCAGAAATGTCTCATCATTTCATTCATAGTCACTGTTTGCTTGAAGCTAAATGAAACACTTGTTTTCCTAACAACCGAAAGGCCCTTGAAACAGTCTATATTTTTACGAAAATGTGAGGAAAGCTGCTGCCCTGATCACACAGAAAGCGTTTCAGCTGCTGGAGGTGGCGTTTTGTAATTGTTTTTAATAAGAATGAAGCTTTTTGCTCGCAGTTTTTGCGTTGCGAGGAGATTGTGTTTCTGCGTTCTAGGTGCCTGGTGTTTTTGCCGGAGCGCTCTTAACTCCTTGAGCTGAAAAACTTCACCTCAGAGTGGAAAAGCACCCCACATCATCTCTTTTCCCATTGTCCAATCGGATGATTTTGAGGCGGGCCTTCTGTGGTGGTCACGGTTTACAGTTGGTAAACAATGGAGGAGAAACTGGTGGTAGCTGCTGCTGGATATCCAGGGCTATAAGCAGGGCTTGACGCTAACTTTTTTCCCAAGGAGCACATGTGCTCCTAAGTTGAAAAAGTAAGGAGCGCACAAAGAACTTTAGGGGCACAATGTAAATTGATCAAATAATGTGTTTTCCGTAATAAACGTGATGCAAATAGACATTTAGAAGCAAAATTATTTAATGAATTTGTATACAAAATGTACAGAAAGGTAAAATCATCAGATTTTGAAAAAGTAGGCCTATTGCAATTTAATTTTGTCTTTAATGTTATTATCTTATATATATTATCTTTGCAATATGATTATCTTATATAATGTTATTACTATCCTAAAACATTCTCCAGGTCCTCTGAAACTCTGCAGGACTTAAGCCTCTTTCACACAGAGCTTTCGCGGCGCCCACCCCGGGGTGGGAACTGCCCATTGGTTCGACTGCCCATTGGTTCGACAGCCCATTGGTTCGACATCCCATTGTTCCGACCATATTAAACTCATTGTTCCGAAGTCCGTTCCGAAATCATCATGATGCCCTGTGGTTAAGGTCTGGTTAGGTTTAGGCACAAAAACCACTTGGTTAGGGTCAGGAAAAGATCATGGTGTGGGTTAAAATGAAAAAGAAAGTGACAAACACATAAGCCGTGAGCCTGCTCCGCCTCAAGCCGGTCGCGGCGCACCATACGCCCGCCGCGAGCCGTTCAGCACCGCGGACAGTCGGACTAATGGGATGTCGAACCAATGGGCTGTCGAACAAATGACATGGACCCCCGCGGGGTAGGGCGCAGAGGACAGGATTTGGGGGAGTACAGGCTCGTTCAGGAGCTACAGCTCCATGGTGACCGCTTCCAGGTATACTTCAGGCTCTTCTCTGCTGTTGGACGCGCGGTGCCGAAGTGTCGTCACAGCGCGTTGCGGTGAAATTAAAAAAATTTCAATTCGAGCGCAGGCTGGCGGTGCGCAGACGCCGCGACATGCCCCCCCTCGCACGCCGCTCAGCTCGGCGGCAGAGCGGCGCGCTCTTGCGCTGCGGTAGCACATACACAATGAATGGGTTCGTCGGCGGAGGTCTGCGCTTTGCGCGCTCTGTGTGAAAAGGGCTTGATTTCCACCCTGCCCTGCAGCGGTACCGTGGCGAACGGTCCCTAAAGACCTCTACACATGATCAGCTGTAAAACCGCTTTGCGCTGGCTGTCCCACCGCTACCCTTGGCGTCGCGCACCGCTCTGATTTTCTGCCCGAGCGCTGCGCTCAGAGTTGAAATTATTTGAACTACAGGGAGAGCGGAGCAGGCTTCCCCGGAGATCCACCCGGTCCATCTCCTCCACACTTTGACTTATTTCCACGCTGCCGACAGTGGGACTTATATTCATTGTGTCGACAGTGGCTTGGAAAACCACCCATAACCGTGTCACACGGTGAAGAGGGAAGGCGGCTGGAGTTCCGCCAACATTTGTGGTTAGAGTATCATATTTTTTTATTGACAAAAATATAGGCTGCTTCGGCTGATTTTTTTATGCGCACATGTGCCCCTAAATATTTTTTACAGTTCGCACACACCTATTTTTAGTCGCAACTGCGAGTGAAACGCTCGCACTGTCGAGCCCTGGCTATACGGCCCGGCGATAGACAGCAGGTTGTCAAACTGCCCCTGAGTCATCCTAAAATATGCCTGGAAACTGCCATCATGGAGGAGAAGCTCCTGGACCAACTGGTGGTACTCCCCATGATACACCCTCTTTTTTAGGGTCTCATGTACCCACACAGATCTCTGTTTCCCTGTGCCCAACAAACTGTTTACTGACAGCCTCTCACCCTCAACCAGAGCTACAGCAAGTACCCTCTGCCTCAACATTTCAGGAACTAGATACTAATTACTGGGGAGGAAAAAAAACTAGAAAAAGCTAGATTGATTACACAGGAAGGTTAGTGTGAGGACGTGATGGGGTGGTTGCCTGGCAACACTAAAAAGACGCAGTAAGCATTTTTTTTTACTAGTGGCATTCAGTGGAGAAAAAGGTGGTGCGTCGCGCTTCACGTTTTACAGCTGCAGGTCATTTGCAGATCTTCCTCCTGTGCTGACACAGTGCAAAGATAGTTTTATAAAATGTGACAACTAGGTTTAACTCTTTGCAGCAAGAAATCTACACAGGTAGCCACACTGGATGTTCCTTAGCGAGTATGGTTAGTCAGAATAGCTCGGACACAGGAGGCTACGTTGCCTTTGAGGACCTCAAATTCAAAAGTAGATATATTTTTAACTGTCATTTATTTTATTCTTACTTATCACAACTTCAGGAGCTACAGATAAAACAGTGCCAGTTATCACAAAGGAGAGTACGGGTTTGTGTTAAGCATTTGTGTCTTGCCTCCAGGCGGCCCATGATTTCAGCTTTACTGACTGTTCCAAAGTGTACTTCCCCAACTAGTTTCCCATCACTTCATTCTTTGCGACAGGCTCAAAGACACACAACAACTTTGTGTTTCCCTCTGAACATGTTGTGTGAGACGACTCAAATCTGCACTGAGTAAACTCTGTATTTAAAAATACAAAAATCTCTGCAGCAACAACGGAGACTGACCAACCCTGAACAACAGAAACCACATAGATCTGCTCCTTTAGTCCAAATGAAATCCTGCTGCAGAGAAGGCACACACTCCTCTGCTCACAGGAAGCGAGGAACTGAAACTTGAGTAATATCCAAGCTGTCTGCTGAGCAGCAGTGAGGGAGGCTCTGTCCAGAGGAAGCTTCACTCACCAACGATACATCTTCCACTTTTCTGGCCCCTGTGGTGTCGAGCACCACAGACTGACCGAGTTTACTGACATCATGTTGCATGATTTCTGGTTAATAAGGCTATTTGGATTGGATGCAGGGCTATAATTAAGGACTATTTTCCTCATGAACTAATCTGTTTTTCTTCGGTTAACTGACTGTCTATATAATGTCCATCACAAGCTCCAAAATCTGAGGGTTGCTTGTTTTGCTCTGGCAGTCTGAAACCTGAAAATAGCCTGTTTATGATAATACAACACAGGTAAACACAGGCAATCCTCACATTTCAGTAACTAGAAAAAATGGAAGTAATGTACATTTATTAAGCTGAGGAATGGTCACAATCAGAAAAAGCAGAGTAGAAGATATAAGGACTTTTAGACTCTATGGCTCAAGCTACAAAACCCTATATCCTACATTGCCCATAATGCAACTCAGCAGCATCTTTTGTTAAACTAGCCATTCAAGATTCAAGACTAGCCACTGCTATTGAGGCTCGGCAAAATTTCATGGAGAAGGTGCCAGGCAGTAGATGTATTACGCATTCCCTAGCATTTTTACAATTGGGGAATGTAAGAATTTCTTAAGGCCTACAACAATGATAAATGAAAATTAAAATGTTAAAAAAAAAAACTTCAGTCGTTTCCATATAAGGAGCCACATGTGGCTTAAGTGCCACATGTGGCTCCGGAGCCGCAGGTCGCCTACCCCTGGGCTAGAATATAGTGAGACAATCTTTCAACCAACTGTGCAGCATTAAATTCAGGAAGAAAACTGTTTTTCTCACATGCCTTCACGGTGAACGAAGAATCCAAAAACTGCGAAAATTCTTTCTTTCTCTATCAAAACATCTGCCTACAAACTCTCAAAGAACTCGTGTACTATAATACAAGGCTCATTTATCCAGTCGTATGCTCAGTACTCACTCAAATGCTCACTGAACACATGCATTTTTACTAAAACCTTCCTATTTGACACTGAACTTTTCAGTTTTTCTTTTCTATGCTCTCTTCAAAGCCAGATTCCATTGACAAAAACTGTAATTTCCCTTTGCTAAATGTGGGAGCTGTTGGTCTACCGCTTCCTCGATCTGTTATTTTATTTGTGTTAAATGTGACTTTGGTGTTTTAAAAGATTAGTTTGGATTCATCAAAGTCCTACAATAACATGAACAAACTGATCTACGCAGTGGCAGACCAGCAGATCTTGTGTTCAAAGAGGTAAAGTAAAAATACTGTTTTTGTCATTGGAGTCTGGTTTTGAATGGAGCATAGACAAGTTTCACTCTTAGTTCAATTTTAAATATTAAAGTTCAAGCAAAAGATGCATGTGTTGGGAAGTACTGAGCATATGAATGGATAAATGAGACTTGGATTATACTGCTCGAGTTGTGTGAATGCTGCTAAAAGCGGAACCCTTTGACTTCAATTCATCAAGATTTTCATCCGTTTTTGGATTCTTCGTTCATCATGGAGGCATGCAAGAACAACTCTTTGAAATTAAGCGTAACACAGGGTGAGTAATTCATACACAAGTAATCATTTAGGGGAGTGAAGTATTCCTTTAAGGGTAAAATAGGGCTGGGCGATCATACGATCTCAATTCGGGATTGCGATAAAATTTTGATCAATCTCAATTATCAGCATGGGACGTTTTGAATAGATATCATATAACAAAAGTAAGCGCAACAACAGCATATCAGAGTCTGCCGGCTACCGTATGCCATGCAGGCAGGATACACCCACTTCTCATTGTAAGCGTGGCTACAGCCGTGACGGGAGGTAAAGAGAGAGAGAGAGAAGTTGGAAAAAGGAGAAAAAATGAGTGAAACTGAAGTCGAGGACGGAAAAAATAATGCACAACGTGAAAGCGACATCACTATATCATCCTGAACCGAAGATACTGTTGGAAAAAAGAGATAACGCGACGTCAGTTGTGTGGAAGTGGTTTGGATAACGTTACCTCAAAAGTGACGAGGAGCAGATGAAGCCGGTCTGCAAAATATGCCGGCGGTTGGTACCAACCAGGTCGGGAAACACCACAAACCTTTTCAATCACCTGAGACGGCACCATCCCAGTGACTACACAGAGAGTCTAACTATGCGGCCTCAAGTTGCCCCGACTCCACACACACAGCCTAGCAAGACCCCTTCATCTGCTGTTAGCGTCGCTAGCGGCAGCTTAGCAAAACAACAGTCTATCCAGTCGTGTTTTGCAGCCATTACCCCATGTGAGAAGCATTCAAAGCGGTAAGTTTATATACAATGTTTCAATAAGTTAAAGCTTTTATTTGACATTGCTTCTCGTTCTTTGAGTTTACATATGGCTAAAGGGGGAAAAAAACAACCGTAAACGGACAGCATGATTAGTGTTGCGTTCAAGGTCCCCCAAAAAACGGGAGGAAAAAAAGGCTGAATATTCAATTTTTTTTCCACAATCAAATCCCAAGGTTTTTTTGGAAGGTCTTAAAAAGTCTTAAAAAGGTATTGAAATTAACCTCAGGATTCCTGCATATACCCTGTAAAAACATTTTGTTCTCAATATTGGAAAAGCATTTTATTTAGTGTTTTATATTATTAAACTTTTATTAAGTTTCAATGAATCTCTTGTTTCTTCAAGCTCCAATCAGGATGCTCCCTGAACTGGCAGAATCAACAAAAACTACATATCGTGATAAAAATCGAGATCGATCATGATAACATTTTTGGCCATATCGCCCAGCCCTAGGGTAAAAGCCCTCACATCTGTAAGCATCCACTCTATTGAAGCACCTCTGAGCAAGGCAGTGAACCAGAAAGACTGGACCTTACTTCTAGCCTCCCTGTGGATGGAGGAAAGAAAGACTCTGCTTTCACCACAGGAACTGATAAAGTATCATGTTGAGGATGTGGTCACACCAGCTACCACTTACATTTCCGTCTTTTTACTCCCACCAGTTAACACAGCATACACACTCACCCACTCACTCCGAGGCCTGTGGCCCAAGATTGAAGCTTGGGGTCAACGCTGGATCGATAGCTTCTTGGGATAAAACCACCAGCAACACCCGCACGTGAACACCCAAACACTGCTCCTAGCAACCGTTGCCTTGACAAGGCTGCCTTATCGATCACTCCAACAATGAACGAGCCTGGAAATTGCTGAGTAAGGCTGGCTTCCTCGGGTGGGGTAGAAATAACAGATCATAACATGGATGTTGAGAGGGAGAATTTAGTGTGCGTGCGTCTTTTTAAAGTAAATCTCACACCGCTGCATTACAGAATTCTTTTTGGCTTAGAGACACACATGCAGAGCACAGACGGGCACAAAAGGAAACACACACACACACACACACAGCAGCAGCAGACTGAGGTACACAGCCAGCCGATCAGTGTCATTGTACAATGTAACACCCACGCTGATGCGTCGTCAATAGACTGGCCTTGCTTGCACTTTGCATCATCCCACTGAGAATAACACAACAAAAGCCGACGCAGTTAAAGCAGCGAGGTCAGAAGACCAGGTGGAAGAACGATGATACACAGTTCTGGGGCAAACACGGCCTGGCAATGTTCCCAGCAGCAAGAGACAAAGTCTTTTAGAAAAATATATATTTCCTGACAGCGATAATGCTGAACAGTTTCCCCTTCCTGTCTGTACCTTAGGACTTGTGATGCAGAACTAACTTTATGATAAATAGACTTGGGCAGCGCAGCCAGCAGGAAATATAAAGGACGAAATGGACATCATGATAGAGTTCACGCACTTGGACTATCAGCAGAAAGATATGAGAAAGATTGGTTGTGTCTTTATCATCCATAACATGCAATTCAACTGCTGCTATAAAACGTTTTCTCCAAAATGTATTCTGGGGCTGCAGTATTACCTGTGTAATGCTGCCTTTTGCATCACTGCATTAACAATGACATCTGTGAATGCTATACTCCGAATACTAAATCTAAAATGTGGCATCATTGCAATGCTGTAACAACGTTAAGATCGGTTGGTTTGGTTTGTATGTTTTATCAGGCAGATTTGTTTTAACCTTTGACTCTGTTGACTGACAGTGAAAGAGTATCCCAAGTTTGAGTCTAATGCTGGTTTTGATGTTTATATGATATGATCTTTACATGGTATTACAGCTTAAATGATTAGTTAATTTCCAGGTTGACAGAAAAATGTTTGTCGTATCACTTTACTACAATATGTAATCGAGTCATTGTTTCAGTAATTCTTAAGCAAAATGGCCAAACATTTTCTGATCCTAGCTGCAGTGTTTCCCACAAATGGACTTTATTAAGCGGGCTGTCCAGGTATAAAAACGACCAAAGTATATTTGGTGGCACAGTTTTGCATTTGCATTTTTATTTATTTTTTTATCTGTCTGAGAGAATGATGCTATCCCCTACTGTTCGTGCACCCTCTTGAGTTATTGTTGTCACAATAAACCAGTACTGACGATAAAAACACACACACAGTGATATGATGTTATTGATACATACATAATAATAGAAACATCTTAAATCATCGAGTTTGTGACACTATCAGTATCGTGAATTCTTTTTGCTTTGATAATAATATCCTCCTGAGACCCTGTGTCCTCAAATGTGAACATGATATTTGGGTTTACTGGACCTTATACTGAATTCATAACTTAGAACTCTGGCCTTTGTCCCTTTTTTGTGCCATCTAGTGGTAGTAAGACCACAATACACTAACACATGTAAAATCAAGATGGCCGCCACCTCTGCCAAGTCAGTCTGCAGCCGACCCCGACACAGATAGTAGACAAGGTACGAAACCTGATCGAATTTAATGGTTGAAACTTGTTTATTTATGATTAATAATGTTTGTAGTTTGATATGGCAACAAATTTGACCAATTTTAGCAACAGTAACAAGATCACTGTTAATTAGAAAGTACTTGTTTAAAGACATTGGGAAATTATCATCAGCTCATTGAAGGACATTGGGACTTTATTATCGTCTCGTTTGAGGACATTGGGACTTTATGATCGTCTCGTTTGAGGACACTAGGACTTTGTTACCGTCTCCTCCTGCTGATTTCAACACAAATTTGTTGTTCACAATCAGGGCTGAAAATTAACTTTTTGGCTCACCGGCCAAGGGGACTGGTAGATGAAAAAATCCACCGGCTAAGCATATTTTTTACCAGCCAAAATAATGTATTGCCTTTTTCTGTCACATACACATTTGTTTCAGTACTTTTCATTGAGATAATTCAGTATTATGTTGAATACAAGCTTAAAGGAGAGGCCAGAGTGAAAACACCCCCATTTTCACAGGTAACTTAGCCTGTTCCCCCTGCCGCAGGAAATAATGGATTAATCCTGGAAAGCTATTGATGTAGCACTTTTCTCCTTATGAAAGCAACACAGTGATTATTCAACCAATGAGAATTTGGTCGGACGAGAGCATAGCGACCAAATAATCAACTAGTTGACCAGGAGACTACAGCCCTAGATATGACACACAAGTAAACTAAAAACAAACAAACAAAAAAAAACAGCTACAGGAAGTTCTTCCCAGTCACAGCCCTCTTCTGCAGATGAGCGCATTTCTTGCATCATCGGAGCGACCTCTCTGTCAGGAATTATTCCTGACGGAGACAGCAACATGCTTCCCCTGGAACACTCAACAGCAAACTCAGAAGGTACGGTGACGTACGTGTTATATTAAGTGTTAAATCGCTGCACATTCTGACAACCATCACTGATAGCTTAGTGTTTGGTCAGTAAGGTGGTTCTCATAGTCTCAAACAGAAGATAAATTTGTGGAGGGCGAGTGGGAGTGGGATGCCAGAAATGTAGAAAACACATGTACTCAGTCGACTTAAATAACTCATTCACATTTTTAAGACACTTAATCTGAAGCTTAAATCTGCTAAATGAAGATTTCGTTAGTACCTACAAAAAGATTGGAGCCACTAACATTTTGATGAATGCCAAAATACACAGAAATTTCCTTCTGCACACAGTTGGCACACAAATTCGTTCTGCTCAAGTTTCATGACCCATTATGTGTATATATTTTTATAGCATCTTTCAAGTTATTCTGTGGCTCAAGTTTTACTTTGTAGAAACTATAATGCTGATGAACCCTGGTGAAGTGTATGTGTTGTTTTCATCTCATTCATCACAGAACAGAAATGCTCAGATTCTATTTTTAGTGACTTTCACTGCAGCCATTATTCTACAGCTATCCCATCTCTCAATGGGAACAGAGTGAAATATCCTGTACAGAAGAGTCATGACAGACAGATCCTATTCAATGTGTCAGATGGTTATTCAAACTATGAATAGCCCCTGAGTGGATCTCTAAGTGGCCACATCACTCAGTCTGAGTGCACCCTGAAGAGGCTGCTGTGTATCTTCAGAGTTAATTCAAACCATTAGCCACAACCAGACGTGCTGAACATGTGTCCGAGGGAAAATCCAAAAGGCAGGCAGAGATCTGTTTGAATAACACAGTCAAATCCCACTTCCTTTCACCTGGAACCGTTTAAAATCCAGCAGATCTGGTTCAAAGAGGAGGCCGAGGAACAGACTGGAGGCTCAGTAACAGAACAAGCTCCTCGGGGAGGAGAGCAGAAAACGTCCGTGCATCTGGAAAACGTATGAGCATAATGTGCGCTCTACCCGGGGAAAGAGTGCAGACGACTCCTGAAATACAGATTACTGTGAAAACACACCTCTGGAATCCTAATCATCCTCAGTGCTTCAGCAGAGACACAGCTCAGGATAAAGTAGCAGCTTTAAATCTCTACCAAAGACTCTGCAAGGTGCTGGCAGACAAAAACATACAGAGCAAGATGGACGGTTGTTTTCAGGTTGGCAGCCGTCCATTTCTCAAATCACACAGTGGACATTTTATGTATTTTCTCCTTTAGCCATGAAACTAAGAGCCTAAACCTTTAGTACAATCATAAAATCACTAAAGTTACTCCAATATTCCATCAACCTTCACTTTATGAGGCAATATTCAAAATTCAAAGTGCCGCACAAAGGCAATACACTCTGTTTACACCCGAGCTTCAAAACAAGTCTTGCATCAGAAAAGACTCACAAAATAAATAAATAAATAAATAAAGACAGAGAGATGTGAAGCAAAGAGAGGAAGACCAAAGTGATCCAGCTGGGTTGATACTCTAAATTAAAGATACACACAGAGTGTTCCTCACTTGAGGACTCATTAATAGGAAAACCTAAGGACAGATATCACCTGATGTCCATTTATTTAAAAGCAGAGCAGATTATGTCCTCTAAGATATGACTGTATAAAATACCCCAAAGTAGCTCTAAAACAGAATGCTGAAACTTCCATTCCTTTACTTGAGCAACAGGTAATCAATAGATTCCAATTTTTGATCATTTACAAAGAGGCATTTGCTTTGTCTCTGGGTGATTTTGAAAAGCTGTGATTTTCTAACAAACACAGTGTGTTTGTTAGAAAATCACAGCTTATGTTTGTAGGCTGTCAGTGCAATTTTTTAAATGGATAATACATATTTTATTAATGGTTTTATTGGTGGAGGAATGTGAATCAAATAGTATTAAGTATGCTCCTCTTTTGTTATTTAAATGAGTAAGTTGTTCATTTTATGGTGATGCCATTTTTAAATGAGTAAAATTAGTTTGGGGAAAGAATCTTTGTTCAGAGAGCTCTGCCTTTTGTGCGGCCGCTTTGAGCTCTTTCAGTTGAAAATCTCTGAACTTTTCAGAAAGGCGCCGGCTATGTAACTGCCGCTTCTTTAGCTAGGCCAGCAGCTTTAGCTAGATCGGGCCGGCAGACACTGGATGCTGCTGCTGAGTGTTGTGCTTTTATCACCATTTGCTTTGTAAGCTTTAAGTTAACTGTGTCAACCCTCTGTTGATGTAGCGTTATGTTAGCTACCTGGCTAATGCTGGTGTTAAGATATTTTTGTCATAGAAACAAAACCAAAAAAAAGGACACACGCCCTGAAAGTAAAGGTATGTACAATATATCAATATATTTTCAAAGAAGATAGAGATTTAGCCAATATCCTTTATATCGATATAGGGTCAAGCTGCGTTACATAATGCCGTTCTTCCAAAAAGCCATGCCAGTGTTCATCTCTCCTCTCTCACACTCTCCGCACAGCTCCGCCCCACTCACTCACAAGTTCTCCAGCAACACTCAGAGAGACACAGAGCTGCTCCTCTGTTTAATCTGTTGATGAGTCTACAGTGTGACATCAGTCTATATGTACACGTGCTACGCTGAATCAGTCTGTGAGATGAATGAAATGACTGCAATGGCACACGTGCAGCACAGCACTGCACTGCACTACATGTGTGTGAGACAGAGCTGCTTGATCGTGCCAGGTGAGCGTTAGTTTGGTAGTTTGTGTGTGAGGTGGATCAAAGGGCATCACCGTTCTTTTTGGTAGTTGTAGTGTATTGTGTGACAGTGTGACAGCGCCTGAATGCAGGTGAAAGATGTGTTTTTAAAAAATGCAGCGACAACACAGACATTTTATACAATATGTATATAACGAGGACAAAGCGTCTCTCACTCCTTCCCTCCCTCGGCCTCTGTTGATGCTAGGTGCATAAATAAAGAAAGAACATTTAAATCATTTTCCAGCACTAGGTTCATTTGAAAGGCCATGGAAAACTTGATATTTATATACTCATGTTCTACAAACTTATAAACCTCTGTAGCTTCAGTGCTATAGGCAAAAAGTTAACATCCAGCCTTGCTGTTTAGTTTACACACTGTATATTCATTTACAAGTTGTGCAGCTGTATATTTTCAAACAGGGGGAAAAATCCCTGTCTTTGCATTTTATTTTGAACACAGTCTGTTTGTATAAAAGTGCTTGTGACATCTCAAACGTGGCTTTAACTTGCTACTGAAAACATGTAGCCCATTTTGGAGAAAATATTGAGATATATATTGCGTTACTTTGAAATACATAAACAAATACCTACAGAGAATGAACACCATAGAACTTTTTTTATTATCTAGTTATCTAGTATCTAGTTTTGCTAATGGCTAACGTTATACTTTTAACTGAATATTCATTTTGTCAATTTTTCTCCGCCGTTCAAAACCAGTAGTTGCCAGAGGCCGCAGAGCACAACCTGCTCTGTAGGCTACTTTTTTCTACTGCAAAGAAGAATTGATTTCTGAGATAACTGCTGTTTTATCAAGGTGTGAAACTACTTTAAAGTTATCAATCATTTTTGTGGTATCAGGTCGGTGCATAGACTTGTGTGCTCACGATTCCTGATCCAGCTTTTAGGCAGTATCAGAGGCCTTTATGATGCTGGTATCAGTATTTGAACAACACCTACTACATATGAAGCTACAGCTAGCAGGCAATTAGCTTAGCCTAGCATAAAGACTGGAAGTAGGGGGAAACAGTTAGCCTGGCTAACTTCAACTACAAGCAAACTTTAACAATTAACCTGTGTTGGCTGTTTAATCTGCACAGTCCATCTTCTCATATAACTTTGGCAGTGAGTGAATAAACATAAGCTGCAGGACCAGAGTCAACAGTGGGATTTATGCCTCCAAGTACTTTGCAAATTTGATCTTATTTTGAAACAAACTTCCTCAAAACAAAGCCCTTATTTCAGTTTATTTACACATTAAAAATGCATTGTCACTACTGAGCTCCACTGTATAGAAGATTGGAGAAAGGGCAGGAAAAAATATCTGTAAATGTAAGCAAACTAGGAATGCCTTTGGGAAAAAAGTGGGAAGTGTGCATCTCAAAAGTGCTTGAAAAAACAGAAAAATGCCCTTTATGCCCTCAGCAGAGAACAGAGAAGTTTCTGTCCACCAGCACAGCATCACCCCTCCTTTGTCTCTGCTTCACTTCCTGACATTAGGTTACTGTGTCTGAATGTGTGTGTGTGTGTGTAGTTATGCATCATATGTGTGTTTGAGCGTTTACGCTTGTTTAGCGCTCAGCCGTCTTTGCCCTCCTTCCTCGATGATTCGCTTACGTAAGGAATCAGCACAAGCTTGTCTGAGCACTGTCTCTTATGAATACAACTCTGTACTGTACAGCAGCTTCTCGCACACACACACACACACGCACACACACACACACACACACACACACACAAAGAAAACCTATTATCTAATCACTGTTCGCCCAAGCTGGAGTCTAGACTTGAAAGGACTCAGTTGCTGTTCACAGAATTGGACTCAGTATATTTTGTTAATGACAGAGTTGTTATTTTCAGTGGTTATAAACGGTCTAAACTCACAGAGCCTCACATTAACTATCCAGTTTATCCAGTTAGAACATTTGTGTTGGGTCAGACTCAATTTGTGGCTTGTACATCCAAGTACAGTGGTAACACCTGAGAAATAAAACATTTAATGACTAATGAGTCCCAGATGGGCTTTGCAAACAGGTCATTGGTTTGAAAGCTAAAATAAGAAGAGCCTAAGGGTCAAAAGTAAGAATACCGAAAGGGGTCTGAACTCTCACCCTGCTGGATGATTTACCCTCATTTACGCTCAACATTAAAGCCCAGGACAAACCAAACCAAACAAACCAAGAACTAGCAGCGACGAAGGCCAACCAATGTGTCGCCTCATGTCGCCTTTATCTGAGCTAAAAAGTTGCACTCGAACACATCGCAAAGACTACAGCCAAAGGCCAACTCACATGAACGTTCTGCGCCTGCGTGAGAGACAATAACTTTCTCACTTCTGTTTCTCTTCTCATGCGCTGAGCTGAACTGCCAATCAGAGTGACTTCTTCACCGATGGGCTGCGCCGTCTCTGACACTGATTCAGCCGGAGAAAAGCAAACTAGGGCCAACTAGCGCCAATGCTGCAGGACACTGCAAAAACCAGGGCGACAGACGTTCACCAACGGCCCCTCACTGATCGACAACCAACTGTTGGCTTGGTGCGTCAAAGTCCTTAGGTACATATATGGACATGGACGGAGCCCCCTGTCTAAAATTGTGGGAACAAAACACGAGCAAAGGACATGACAAAGACATCTTAAAAACTGCGGTATATTTGAGAGGTTATGAAAGGTTGGTCAGATATTTTAAACATCCAGGTTATATGATGTCACTTCGCCGAGGGCACAGGGACAAACACCAACTACAGAACAGCTGGGAGGAGAATGGCCGGTAGTTAAATGTTAGTTTGGCAGTAGCGAAGGAAAAATGGAGGCCTGTGCTGGACGGCTGCCCCTCCAGTGCCCTCTGGTCGATATATCCATGCCAGTGTAAAGAACACATGAGACGATGATGGTTACAATGTAAAGGGAGTATAAATGAGCCTTTAACCTGCCATGCAAGTATTCAACAAATGATGATGCTCTATTTAAATCCCAAAGCTGTCCCAAATAATCTTGGGTAATTGATTACTTTGCCATCAAAATGTCAAAAAATATTGGACCTAATATCCCATGGCCCAAGGCAACATATTGAAATTGCTTGTGTTGTCTGATCAAGGGTCTAAATCCCAAAGATATTCAATTTACATGACTATTATGAGCAGATGCTGACATTTGAAAATGAAATCAGGCATTTTTGCTTGATAAATATCTTGAACAGTTATCAAAATGGTTGCTGATTCATCTTCTTTTGATGGACTAAATGAGTCAAAATGATCAAATTTGACGATTGGGCTCTGTTGTAAAATTTCATTCCTGCATATAAACATACCGGAGTCACCGCAGTTTGATATATTTCAGGCTGATGTAGGACTGTTTTCAGGTAAACGTATTGTTAACAACAGTTAACTGTTAGCTAGTTAACAACTGCTAGTTAACGTAGTATATAATCATCACTGGAGTGCAATGCATCTTGGGATAGAAGGCTGCATTTCTCGGCTGCATTTGAAGGAGCCTTCGTTGCCTTGGTTGCAATCAGTGTTAAAATGCAGCCTTCCAATCCTGAACTGAAACGCAGCTATTATCTTCATCTTATTTTTTCATTCACTTAAAACAATTCATATTTAAATCTGAATAAATTGCAAAAGCAATATGAAACGCTGTGCCTCACAATGATGTACCAGATTAGGCATCCTGTACGTCTTAGATGTGATGGGATAGGAAACACATACGGTGCAATAGTGGAAACTTGTTACAGTCAAAAACATTATGGGAGTCAATGGTAATCCTGTTTTATGGATCCAGGTCAGAATTTCCACTAACTGGTACCACCCACGGTGGCAAATTCTAGTTTGGTTTGGTATTATTTTAAAACTCTTTATCTCTAGATGATATTTCAACAAAACTCCAAGTGGCAGCTTAGTCATAGATATCAACCTTCAATGGCACCTACAGTTAAACCAAAGAATGAAAATATAAATAATCAGAACTCCCTCTGCACAGCCAGTCTCAAGGATCATCACCATAAACCACCACACACTGAACTGAATTTCTGTGATTTTATTAGGAGTGAACAGCATGTTTCGCCCGCGGCTTCCTCAGGTTTGCTCAACAAAATCACGAGCTCTCACATGACTAATTATCACAGTTATTTCACTTTTCTTTTTCCATATTTTTAGATGACCGAGACAAAGATTTTATAAAGAAAGATAGACTGCATCTTTGCTGCTGCTCTCCCTGCCTAAGGCTTTCCATGTAGGCGCATGGAAGGGCAGGGAGGTTTGCTCTCTCTGCCTCAGGCTTTCTCCATTAGCACGCGAAAGGGCAGAGAGATGAGCTCTCTCCGCCTTAGGCTTTCCACGTAGGTGCATGGAAGAGGCTTTCTCCGTAGGCCTGAGGAAAGGCAGAGGGGCCCCAGAACAGAGCCATACTGCCAAATATTATACTGCAAATGGAAATAAAGTTTTCTTTGACCTATGTGGCCCTGACTTAATTATCTTTTGAAAAATGTTTTTGAAGAATGTGAAAGAAAAATTATTGAAAAAGAAAAGTGAAATAATTGATAATTAGTCATGTGACCAACCTGTGAGTGCTCAAATGATTCTGTTGAGTGAACGTGAAAAAGCCACAGGCGAAACACGTTGTTCGCTCAAGAGATCACAAAAAAACCTTGACTTAATGACTACTATTGCAATTTTTCCCTGGGTCAAACCACAGATGGACTGGACAATAAGAGGTTACCTGGATTCAGATGTTAGCTAGCCGTTTACAAGCTGAGGACAAGGAATCAACTAGCAGAGTAGAGCAACAGCAACAGGAGCGACAACATTAAAATGTGCCACAATAGAGAGACGGGCAAGAACAAAAATCCAGAGGGCCTGCTATTATTACATATCCATGATCAAAAATAAAACATTTAACATATAATTCACAATAAACGTATATATATATATATGTTATTTATTTCAATGCAATAAATGCTCAATATAGGAACTTCTACCACAGAATAAGGTGCATTCAAGGCTATACATGCTGTAGTTCAGGACACATCTCTAAACATGCTATTCTAGCAGCACATTGACAGGCAGACAGAATGGGTCCCTGGCACAGACTAATCCTCCACACACCTCCCGTATAAGCCCCACTGCTCTCTTCCTAGCCTACACCCCGCCACAAGCATGTTCCCTGCCAAATCCTGTGACACATCCAACCAACTGGTGACATTTTGTTGCGGGCGGTTACAGAGACACACCTGACCAGAGCGTTGGAAACGACGGTCACGATTAAAATGGAGTAAAAAGAAAAAACGGGAGGCACATAGGGGTGTTGAAGGCTGCAGATAAATAAATGGGCGCTAATTAGTAAGCATGCAGCTTCCTCTGTATAAGTGCGTGTGCATTGTGTTTTCTGCGTGTGTGTGCGCGATGCAACAACAATAACAAACGCGCCCTCCCTCCACTCTACGTGCTCCCATAGGAGGCATGGGTGCACACCGCTGCTGTCACATGCAAAGCCGGATTTAAAATCAGATTTACCTGGCTGCGGTCTTCTTCTTCTCTGGCTTATTTAAATGCTTCTCCCCGCTGCTTCTCTCCGGCTCTGCGTTTCATTTCAGCTCGCCCATGTTCGCAGCTCGATGGATGGATGGAGAGAGGTGGAGGAGGAGGAAGAGGAGGTGGAGGAGGAGGAGGAAGAGGAGCGGATGCCTTTGAAGTGAGGAAATCTGGGTCCCTGCTCGCGACCCAGCTGCGTGGACTGGATTTATGTCGTTTCCAAGGCAGCGTCCGTCGACCTGACGAGCGTCAAGCTGCGGCCTGTCGCGAACACAAAGCACTTCCGCTTTACGTTTCAAAATAAAAGCCTCGGCTGGGGAAACACAAGCTAGACATGAGCAATTGGAAATATTCTTTGAATAAAGTGTTTTCAAACGTTTTTCACATTACATATTGTTTTTGTTCTAACTGTTCTGTTGTTTTTATCCTGAATTTGTCTTATAATTAGTTTGTGTATTTTTTAAAAACAGAATTTTAAAGCCTATTAAATTATCTTCTGCTATATCCTATAAACACTTCATCTTTTTGCATGTTTACATTTATTGTCTCTGTCAAAATAACACATAACATAAATATTAGTCCGAACTGATGAATTTATATAAATAAACTGCATATACAATATAAATACCACTTACTGCTTATTACTACTTTTAAATGCACTAAAATAAATCAAGGGAAAAGCTTTTTTATTCACAAGTGCAGATGTCTCTTTTCGACAGGAAGTCAAACTAAAAATCCCTCTCATTTGTAGAAAGATATTCTGATAGAAACCATTGGTTCTACTACTTGCATTCATGTTTAAGCTATTCATCTCAGTTATGCCACTACAGGTTTGGGTAATTATTCTATTTTGGTTCAATTGCAAATACAGCCTACATTTCAATTCTAATTTGGTAAAACTAATGGGGTTTAGTACACCAGCACTGTAATAACTCCAAATTCATGAAGGTTATAATGTTCACATTTTGATGGAACTTCTTTGGAGGTGTTGCTTCAACTGTATGGGAATTTGGAGGCTGTAGTTTGTGGTGCTGTTGAACTGAAATGCAAAAACACTGTCAGATGTTTCTATTAATGACTCTACCCTCACTTTTAATATTGGAAACTCCTCTCAGCCAGAAGCAACATTAATAACCATAAAACTGAATCAACATCTCTCTAAAATGGGAACGTAGGACTTATTGCAAGATTGTTATTTTCGCCTTGGCTATGTGTACCTAATAAACTGGCACCTGAGTGTATATAAATGCCTTCTCTTCTTACATACTGTATATCATGGAGCATTGAAGTACATCACAAATCTCAAGGCCCTCACTCAGCATTGCTTCCTGTATGCTAGGGTTGGCTGTAGACTGTATCACTGGTATGTCCTCATTTCAGGGTGTCTACAGGTATCAGACATGTAATTTATTTACCTACACTTTAACTAAATTTAGGACAGATTTTTGGACAAATCATGTTTTACTTATTTAAGCATTGCAGGTAAGTATGTGTTCTTGTGCAGAGGTAGGTGTTATTTGCCAATAGATCAGCACAAGTACGAAGTAAAATGACAGTATCATAGTTTTATAAGATTTGTAACATTAACATTTAAAAATGGATCAATGAAAGTAGATAAAATGTTTGTAGTAGTTACCTCACAAATTTAAATTTAAGACTAATGACTTTTAAGACCTTAAAACATTGCATTTATGACATTTTAAGACTTTTTAGGACCTGCAGACACCCTGCATTTATAAGGCAATCCTTATCTTGTATCCCTCTTGTCTTATAACTATATCCATCTGGAAAATACTGGAAGCTACAGTCTGTGCTGTGACATAATCACTAGACCGAGTCTTGCCATCTGCTCCCATAGTTTGTGCTGAAATGGGGAAAAGGGCTTTTATGTACACAGTTGCTGCAGACTGAATTTGGTGTTGGAAGGCTTGTCTTTGTTTTTAGATGTAGGTTGAAGAAGCTGAAGGAAAGTACACGAGGTTGTAGATCTTTTGACTGTATATCTGCCTCTATCTGATTCAGGATCTGTTGACCTGATTTGATTATTACATGTTGTCTGCAGGTTTGTTCAAATGTGCTGCTGCCAGACTTGGCCAGGACAATTTTAGAAATGACATTTTTTAATCTCAATGAGGATTTTCCTGATCAAGTAAAATATTAAATACATATTAAATGAAATCTGTAAAGGTCTGCAAGTAAGCATTTGATGGCAGTAACCTTTTTAAGTGAAGGCTATACATAATATATGGTCAAAGACAGTGTCAAAGATGGACTATTTGTAAAGTTGACGTTAGAGTCAAATACAGATGAACTTTAAAAGTTTAAAAGTCAAAGTTTTACCAAAGAACAGTCACTTAGTTTTGTCCAGTTTATTTTTACCCTTAACCTCACCTAATTTTCTTACCTTCTGCCTGTAAATGTTTGCCTTTTGGTCGCAATGCTGTCAAAGAAGTGAGCTAACGTTTAACAGAAACGTTAGTAACGTTAACTAGACCACCCATACAGCGCTGACGTTACACATAAATGCTACAAATACGACGAAGCATCTCTCCAAATGACAACGAAACTGTCACTACATACGTTAATACACACATACAGTTGTACAATAGCGTAAAAATAATTTAAAGTGACTTCATGTTGAACGTTAAATGTCTTAAATGCTGGTGTCTGTCGTGGTATCGCTCGTCAGCTTGACGCAGCTGAAACGAATCAGGGAGATGCAGCAAATCGGCGGCGCATGCGCATCCGAAGCGCGGCGGCTTTCGCCGATGATAGCCGAGGCCACCACCCACTCCTTCGAGCAGCATGGGTGAGCGGAGCGGAGCGGGCAGAGCAGAGCGCCTCCCCGAGGAGGCGCAGCCGCTGCGGGCCTGCGGGAATATAACACACGTACATCATGTAAACACATGGGAACGAAAAATAATCACCAGGCATTTTATTTCAGTCTAGATAAACAATGTAATTTCACTGACGTCATTCCACCTGTGCCAAATACAGATAGATAACAAAATAAAACATGATATTCTTTAATATAAAGGGTGTTTTCTTGGACATATTCAATTGTAAAAGTATGAAATCACTCTAAATGTATTATAATAACTGAAGCTTACATTAAAGACATTTAGTGTATCACAAACATACAATACAATAAAAGTATTATTGCACTTGATGCAAATATATCTGCATACTCTATAACAAGTATTAATTTGTATTCCACCCGCATAATAATTTTTGTTACCAACAGGCATTGTAGACTATAGTGTACAGCAGTGATACTCAACTTAGGGCCCAGGGGCCAAATCTGGCCCAAGATAGGGTGCCAGGTGGTATACTGATAAATATTATTCATTTTTGTTTATTGACTGGCTGCTGGCTTCCTGACATTTTGCAAAAGTGGCCCCCAGGCAGAGAAAGTTGAGTGTCCCTGGTGTACAGTAAATACAGTAGTTGCTGTTTGGTCTATTAACACCTTGGGAGAAACTACAAATGCATTTGACAGTGCTGTGCAGACACTATAGGGTGTCTCACAGAGTCCTGCCATTTTCCACTTCCACCACTCAGCGGCGCTGTTGCCTTCTGTTTGCGACAGGACTCTCCTCCTGCAGGTTGCTGACTCCTCTGTTGCTGTCCATGGTGCTGATTTAGAAGATGCTGCAAACCAGCACTGAGCAGGAAACAAGCTGATTTTAAAATCTAAGCATGCATAGAAAACCAAAAAGGAGACAAAGTAGTGCTGGAAACTGTCACATAGTGTTTCTTGTTATTTGCAGTACTTTATGAGACTTCCTGAGATGCTTTATAGTGGTGTATTGACTGTGGTTGTAAGCTTTGGCTTACTGTGGCGCCATCTTGTGGCTTTACGTGGTAATCACACCTGGCTGTAGGCTGCATAGCACAGGATCTCTGCTTTTCTCAAAGGTGCAGTCAGTCATTTATGACCCTTATCGACCTCTTGGCACTTCCACCGGATCAGCAGCACAACAGTAAATGTATGGCACAGTTACTGGTGGCCTGTTGATGAATTTTATACCTCCTACTGTGAACCTCTGCACATTTCTTGTTCAATTTTACACATTTCTGCACCAACTACAACTATTAAAAAATGCACAGCTCTTTCATTTTAATTCAGATATATGTACATATTTCTATAGTATTTATTATACTCAATTATATCTTTATTCTATCCTATATTTACCTCTTTTAAAGGTCCAGTGTGAAGGATTTAGGGGGATAAACTGACAGTAATGGAATATTATCTGAGAAATTTGTTTTCTTTAGTGTATAAAATCACCTGAAAAACAGAATTGTGTTTTTGTTACCTTAGAATGAGCCTTTTAGTCCTTGCTTACAGAGATTGCCATGTTGCAGCACCATGTTCCTACAGTAGCCTAGAATGGACAAACTAAACACCTGCTCCAGAGAGGGCCATTCATGATAGTTAGAGGCCCCTCTGCAACAAGAAAAAAAAAAAGAAACACACACTGATTTTTCACATTATTCTGCTTTATTCATTGATTTTACTGGTTTCTATCACCGAGTCCATTTGTTCTGGAGAGGAAGAGACCTTTGCAGAAAATTCGACTCTCAATAAAAACCTCTTAAACGTCTGGATCTCAACTTATCGAAGAAAAAAGGTGAGCACACATTAACAGGTGCTGGGCTGACGGCCCGTCTGCGATGAGCCCAACAGTGTCAGAGAAACGCTGGTTTGTAACATGAAGCTGCTGATTTATTCACCTGGGGCCGTATTCACAAAGCATCCTAGTACTAAGAGCTGCTCCTGGTGACGAAATTCGAATAAACTTCTTAGAATTGTTACGTTTTCTCAGAATTTCCCCTTTAAGTTAACACTAGGTCCTTGTAAGGATAAAGTTATTCACAGAGAATCTTAGACCTTTAAAAGAGCTCCTAAGGTGAAAAACTGTCAGGAGTAGGGAGGAGGACTTTTAAGTGATTTAAGAGTTTCTTAATCTGAGGAGAAAATGGTGGAAAGATAAAAAAGTTGGAGGAATACTCTCCAAACAATGACAGACAGTGAGTAAATGAAATGCTACAGATTAGATGGTGCAGGGATAACATTGATGTCATTAGGGATATGCACACATTTCCCACCTATAACACCAGAAATAAAGTGATCAGCACTAAGATATTTGGCAAACTGTAAAAATGCAACAGTGCAGCAGTGATGACTTGAGTCTGTCTCAACCTTCCATCAGCAGAATGATCACACTGACAATGACAACTCTTTCACAGTCTTGAGTTCATTTCATTTCCACTGGGTTGGACACCCAGTGGAAATGGGTGTGTCTGTGACAACCAATCACATCTGTTCAAAGAATGCATCACACCTAGCAACAGGGTCAACCACATCTCCTCACTAAGTTAAAAGTTTCTGTCCCTTCCTTGCTCAGAGAACTTCCTAGACTAGGACTACTTACTGAAAGTTTTTAGGCACAGTTAGGAGCTCTCTGAGAGTGTTCTTACTATATTTGTGAATATGGCACCTGGTCTGTTTGTTTTAGAGAGGAAGAGATCTCTGCGGATAATTCAGCTCCCACTAAAAACCTCCTTAACAATGGACACTGAAGGAATTCTAACCGGCAGTTCCCTGACACAAGGGAGAAGTTTCAGCTGGTTGCAATCCTCCTTGCTAGATGCCACTAAATTCCACACTCTGCTCCTTTAATTTTGCAAAATATGCAGTCAAAGTGCATGTTCAGGTTTTGTGTAGGCTATCCGAATCACAGCAGAGATCTAGCAGAAAAATCAACTGAAGAGGCATCACTGAACTGTATATCATGATGCAAAAATGTAACATAGTACATTTAATCATTACCTGTTGGGCTTGAAGGCCTTCTTATCCTGCTACCATCGTTCAGTGTTGAACAGCTGGAAATGCATGTGGGGTTTTTATGGTCATTTTGTGCAATTAGCATCAAACTGACTGTCTCATATGCTTAAAAAATAAAAAAGCATACCTCAGTTTGCCAGAGTGGGTATGGTACTCATATCATGAGGACTTCCTGCACGGCTCAGTGGATAGAGCATGGCACTGAAACACAGCCGAGGCTAAGGGTTTAATGAGCTCCAGGTTCAGCTCTTTTCATGGCACCGTGAAGCACTTTGGAATAAAAGCTCCCACTGATTGGCAGAATAAAAGAACATAATAGTAGAGCGGACTGGGTGGCCAGCACGGGGAGCTGGGGCCTATACTGTACTGTTATTATTAAATTCCCCAAATTTCACAGCTAGGTGTGTAGCTGCTAATCATCAATGGGGAGGAATGCTAAGCAGTTCTGTAACTTATACCAGGAGGGTTGTTGTACCGCTGCTCCGTGGTGGGTTGAAAGAAATGCTCAGTCAGGGGGAGCTAAATCCAATTTAAAAGCTTCTACGTTCAAAATACTGTTTTGTTTTTCAAGTCTTGAGACTGTTCCATAACTTGTTTATAAGTTCAGAAGAGAGTCTGGTCCACTGGAGACTTCAGCAAGACAAGGCGTAAAGCAAACAATAAAAATAATAATAATAATAAGACAATTGTCCACACATTAGAATAATATTTTAATAAATAAATAGCAGCATCACACAGAAAAAAAAGAAAATATACATTGTGTGGATGATGGCGTAATCATTGTATAAACTCAAAATGTGTCGTAGACAAACATTCACAATTAAAATGGTATAAAAAACAGCCACTGCATAACAGAAGAAGGTTCAACACATAAAAAGATAGCTAACCCACGAGCGCCGGATCATACAAGAGCGAGACAAACCAGACAACTGGGTGTGTGTCAATGCAAACCAGCATCAAAGGGTGCTGACACCTCGAGAGTTCAAGAGTCAAGGTTTAATGCAAGGGGAGGGTGCGTTGGGGAAGGTGGGTTTGCCAAACTCTTGAACAACCTGCAGCTCTGGCTATTCTCAGAGCCATTTAGTGACAGAGTTATATGTTTGGGAAGATCGGCAAGACAGCTGTGAGGTTAAGTTTGGACGATAGGGTATTAAGGTCCCCCCAAGTTGGCATGGAAAAGTTGGTTTGTCATGCCTTATGAGGTATTTCTACATTTAGATTTCAAAACTATAAGATCTTGTGAGTGAAGAGAAGAAGCGCTGGACCAGCCTTCGCCTCCAGATCTCACATTTAAAGGAAAAATCCACCCTCGAATTCTTGTACATTCTTTAATATTGCTATATATTATTGGTGCATTACAGCACATGACTTATTTCGTGGTTAGCTGCTGCAATTTCCTGCTACTTCTGTTATCAATTTTACTACTTTCCCACTGACAGAACAGTAAAAATTAAAGGAATAGTTTGCCACTGTGGGAAATACATTTATTTGCCTATTAGTTTAATGAAAGATCGATACCACTCTCATGTTTGTGCAGTAAATAGGAGCCGTCAGTTAGCTTAGCTTAGCATAAAGACAGGAAACAGAGGGAAACAGCTGGTTTTGCTCAGTCCAGAGATAAAAAAATCTACCCACCAGAACCTCTAAAGCTTACTTATTAACATTAGATCCACAGGCGCAGTTTGCGTTGGTTCAGGGGGCTCACTTCACCCCCCAGTGGCCATAGCCAAATATGCATGTAGGGATTTATTTTTTATTTTAACACAGATAATAAATAAATAATAATATTGACTTTGCATCTTCTTGTTGACACAATGAGAAACCAACAAGATACGTTTTTGTGGTCTTTTTATTTACTTAATAAGTTGTTACATTGGGACAGACAACCTCTACTGCTCTAGCTGGTGGCCATGGGTGCATTCGTAAATCTGACGCTCTAGTGCTGCTGTTCAAAAAAACAGAGAATTCTATGTCTATATGAATTAGCTAAAAGTTAAATTAAGCACATTCACTGTCCTTGGCACTCTGCTGCTACATCACCCCAGACAGAGAGCCCAGAAAATGCTCAGCCACTCCGAGGGTGTGGTGCTCTGAATAACGCAACAGTAGACTAAATTTCAACAGCGCTCTGAATCCATCCGATTAGCAGCAAAACAAGAAAGTTATGGTGCAGTTACAGGTGGTGGCCTATTGATGAATTTTGATAAGTTTTGATGAATTTCATATCTCCTACTGTGAACCTCTGCACATTTCTTGGACAGTTTTGCACATTTCTACACAAACTACCACTATCAAAAACTGCAAAGCTCTTTCATTTTAATGAAGATATATTGTACATATATTTATAGTTTTAAGAGAGTTTTCGCTTACAGAGATCACCACATTGCACCACCATGTTTCCACAGTAGCCCAGAATGGACAAACTAAACACTGGCTCTAGACGGGGCTATTC
Source organism: Epinephelus moara (assembly GCF_006386435.1). Taxonomy (NCBI): domain Eukaryota; kingdom Metazoa; phylum Chordata; class Actinopteri; order Perciformes; family Serranidae; genus Epinephelus; species Epinephelus moara. Next base: position 16,337,702 of record NC_065522.1, read on the forward strand.
ACATTTTCGTGTCTACCACATAGTTAGAGGCCCCTCCGCAACAAGCTGAAAAGCGAAGAAAAAACACTGACTTGTAACATGAAACTGCTTAATTTGGCATCTTTTTTTTTGTTTGTTTTTTTTACCTGGTCTGTTCCTTTTTTCATTCGGGGGTGTGGTGCTCTGAATAATGGAATGGTAGCCTAAATTTCAACAGTGCTCTGAATTTACAAACAATACAGTTTGTGCTAGAGGGTGCTCTGAAGTTTGTGATGGCAATTCTTGCAATCACTTGTTTGGGTGTAGTAGTTGAGATATGAAAATGCACTCAGCTGTATATTACATTTCTTTCGTTTTTGTGAAGCCCCAACCTAAAATTCAAACTCCACCTATGGTCATAGGTTGCTGACAAGTTGTGGTTTTACAGAGGGTTAGATACTGGATGCCACTGCTCCTGGTAAAGAAATTGTTCCAGCAAAATAGCTCTCCATGAAACCACAACTTGTCAGTCGTTGTGTGCTTTAAAAAAACAAGATAGAATGCCTTTAGTAATTTGTGTTAGCAAGTCTTAGTTTAACTCGGACAGACACTTCCTTCTGCTTCTGGTGTTTATGCTAAGCTAGGCTAACCATCTCCTGGCTCCAGCTTTATTTAAAACAATCTGCTTTTCAATGTTGTGCTGAAGCATTTCTGGGTGGATTTTTCCTTTAAGCTTGTGTATATGCTCTTAATATTTGAGTATGACTCATCTTATTCATAGAGCCAGACGATTTTTCGAACACTGTCTAATTTTCTGAAGTAGTTCTTGACAAATTCCTGGAGAGGGTAAAAGCCTGAATCAGCCCTCCTAAAATGTATGGATATTAAACTCTGTCAATAAACGGCTCCAACTATTTCTATACACACCAGACCTGGATCGAATTATTAGTTGAAATCCCTCCAGATACTTTCTCCGAGTGATTGCTTTCATCTGTCTGGACCGCGAGCCGGACAGGATTGGCATCTGCTGGGACAACCCGATTCAATCCATTGTGCCCGACACAATCGATACAAACCCAGAAAAGTTACTGAATCAATCTCAGATAGCAATCTGAGCCAGGCCTGGTACACACACAGGTACACGGGAAACATATAGTTATTACATTGCGACATACTGAGTTGGCTGGCCTGGCTGTAGCTCTTTGCTTTCTCACACCTGGACGGATCAAACATTCGACTTCGTTCAGAGAGTCCTCTCTTCTCCGTTTTATTCTTTTGTTGTCAATGTTGGTATTTTGCATTTTGATAAAGACACAATGCCTGCAGGAACTGCAAGCCGTTTGCAATTTGCATTTTGTTGATTGCTCTTTGTTTGTTCTTTCTTTCCTTCCTGCGCCGGTTCGTTCCTTCCGAGTATTAAAGAGAGAACAAAAACAAAACTGAGTGAGGCAGAGAGGACCTTTTGAACATTACTTCAAACATGCACAATATTTGTAGGCCAAACCTCGGTTGTTGCCGGCTTGCCAACATTAGCTCATGTAGACCTCTCCTTGTGAAGAGAGAAGTGGTGCGAATGACCACTGTGTAAGTCTGTAGCATACAAATAGTGGATAAATTATACAGAGATGCACAGAATTAGAATGAAGTGACTCCCAGTTCTTATGTTTCATTCTAATTGTATGCAGAGGTGGCTGCAGACCTCAGGCTCTGGATTTGATTGGTCCACTGCAGGCTTTGACCTTTGCTCTTTGACCTTGAGGAGGGGATTATGGGTGAAAAAAAGGGTTTACATTCAGATGTTTGTAATTTGGCTGTCTCGTGCCTGAGGGGAGAATGACCAAAATGAAATATTGATCACTGGGAAAAGTGACATCTACTTTAATAAGGTAATAGCTAGGCTGGGAGGATGACTCAGTCATTAACTGTGTGTCAATCAGTGGTATTTTGGCATTTAAAGGGGTACTCCAGCAATTTAGTATCACACTTCCATAAAGTTGAGGGACTAAAAACAGACAAATTAAACAAAGATTGGTCAAAACTGAAGCAACAGAGGCTGAGATATCTTGACTTCTTGACTCAGGCACCCAAAAACTACAATTCCCATCATGCAACACAATATTATCTCTCTGTCACCTAAATGCCCACATCTTTCAAACCTCAGACCTTCAGCTTTAAGAAAGGCTTTCTGTGAAAAGCTGAGATAACCAAGATGACATCACAACCTGGTCTCATAGAAATACAAGACCATGACATCTAAAAACTGTATCACATGGTAGTGGCACATATTGTGTTGGAATTAAGTGGTGGCACCACGGAAACACTGCCAATGTAAAGTCAATTAGGATCCTTTGTCATGGTGGATGCCCAAATTCCCTGGTTCAATGATGTCATGCAATGGGCGGTGATTAATGTCAAGACCCAGGTCAGCGGTGGGCAACCTGCGACTCCGACTCAGAGGTAAACACAGAGTTTAATAGTGCCTGGACAGATTGGTTTGCGTTCACCGCGTACGCTGCAAAGTACCAAATAATCATACATAGCCCACTGCAGAGCAGCCATCTTGTGGTAAAACATAGTATTGAATGTTCATTTAGATCTATTTTAACAACCTTTTAACAACACGATCCTGTCATAGTAATGTCCGGTGGGTTATTTTAAGGTACGTCATCACCATGTTTCTTTATCTAATCTAACCTACGTAACTTTACTTGCCTAAACCTAACCTACGTGACTTTACATTTAGTACGTGACTTTACGCTAACATAATTTTTGGGGTGCTAATTTATTGGATGTCGTAAGAACCATTGACATCTTTTGATTTTTGGTTACGTGTCGTACTTGTATCACCTTACAAAGTACTTATTTTCCAAACGTAACAAGTGCAGTTATTTAACCAAAACGTATACTTTTCTAAACCTAAACATGTAGTTTTGGTGCTTAAACCCAACCGTGCTGCCATCAGGTAATTTTAATGCAATACGTGATACAGTTTTGGTCATTTCACGTATTTCTGTGCGATCACACTGGACATCACTATGACAGGAGAACCATGTTTGGAACCATGTGATACTTTAAGGTATGTCGTCACAATGTTTCTTTACCTAATCTAACCTATGTCGCTTTACTTGCCTAAGCCTAATTTATGTCACTTTGCAGAGTACGTGACTTTACGCTAACATCACTTTTGGGGTGCTAATTTGTTGGATGTTGTTGGTGCGATGTTGACTTCTTTTCATTTTTGGTATATAGTTACTTCAAGTAATGTGACCTACTTGGGTCACTTTACAATGTACTTATTCCCCATATGTAACAAGTGCAGTTACTTAATTGAAACATGATATTTTTCTAAACCCATATACATAGTTTTGGCGCTTAAACCCAACCACCATGTAATTTCATTAATTTGGAAATGCTCTCCAGAGCCACAGAAGACGGGTCAACTGAACCTGATGTGTAAAACTGGTGAAGTGCCCCTTTAAGTGATCTCTTAATTTTCTCAATGTATGTCCTTTATCACACAACCATTAAGCTCTATTTAACTAATCGCTATATCCATACGAGTTTTAGGTTTAATCTCCTACATCATCTCCTGTTACAAAGAAATCTAAGTTTGACACCTTTAAAACCTGAACAACATTGAATCCTTTTCTAAGGCAGTATATTGCAGACATTTCAGCTGATGGAGGTGGAGGAATCTTGCCGTCTGTCAGATGTCGATAAAACGCAGCAGGAGGGAGGGTGAGAAAATCAGCGTGACCTGTCTTGATAGAGTCAGGGGTCTGTCTTTTAGTGTATTGACTTTCTGTCCATTTTATGCGACGGATGAAATCTTAAGCTATTTGGTCTTTGAGTCACACTCCGGTAACGTGGGCGGAACAGACTGTAAAGCAGCCAGAGATCAAAGAGTCTGATTTAAGAGTTTGTGACCATCGAGTTATGGGGTCAGAACTGCAGTTCTTGGGAGATATTGGCACGCGTTCACCCTGAAACCCGTCATCGGAGCGTACATGTGACAGTAATGCTCCGATGGACCTTATTTAAACCCAGAGCTTAATGCCTAAATGTAAGCATAAATGTTCTTTCTGTCCTCTTTGGCTTTCACTGTACCGTCTGAGCAAATTTTGGCTGGTGTGGTTTTTGGAGAGAAAAGCACTGATGTAACGGCTGAATAAAAATCCTTCATTATCTAAGAGGTAAACCTCCTGTTCATTGAATAATGTGTCCTTCAGAGATGGTGCTCTGAATCACAAACAGCCTGGATTTATGCCCGCAGATGATGCCCATACTCTGATATGTACTCTGATAATATGATATGTATATTAAGTAGGTGGCTGATTGTTGGCTACTCATGTAGGACAACAATTTCAAGATGCATGTGCTGAATTTGCATCATTAGATGTGCGAAACATAGATAGATTTCCTTTATTAATGTGACTGCTGATGCATGAATATCCACTATTTTTGGGTAAAGTGTAATCGCAACTGAGGAAGATCTTGGAACGTTAATGTTATATTATTATATGAAGGTGAATCTGTGGTAACGCTGGCTAATTGATGACAGTAATGATAGTAAGCTTTAGCTGATAAATAAAATCTATATATTCTGTTCCTTTTAAGGATGACATCTGAGGAACACTTGTGCACCCTTATATTAAAAAAATCATGTTTAATTTTAGATTGTTCCCTTTTATTTTAAATTCTTGTCAGTAAAATCTTTAGAAGTTGGGGGTTTAATTATTTCCAAAGTTGGTGTATTGGTCAACAAAAGCAAGGGCCTGACAGTTGTGTTGGACCAAAGGCCTGCGCCATGTTTTTAGCTCTTTTAGCCCCTTGTTCAATCCAAGGGAAGTGACCTCTCTGTGTTGTGCGACCACCAGATGGCACTGTGAGTCCACCAGAGACCAGTGGCCGTTGTACATTCCTTCATCTCGGTCCTCAAAGACAAACTTTTGACTGCTGCAGCCTGGAGAAAGTTTCCTTTGCAGAAAAAATCCAATTTCTGTTGGCTGAATGGTTTGATTATACATGCTGGAAAGGTTCATTCGGATATATTCTATGACTGTTGTCAAGCTTGACCGGCACAAAAATAGATTTGGTTTAGTTTGCTTGGTGCGGAGAGAATCCACACAAACCAGAGCTCGGACTGCATTTGGACTCTGTGTGAAGGCTTGAAGTCGTCGTTTGACCCCAGAGGTCGGCGCTCGACTCTGTAACCTGCATCAGTGGGACTCCATCGAGGGCCGCCTGACTTCATACCAGGTTGACAATGAGGATAAGCTCTTCACTGGCTGCCTCTTGTCACTTTGTCCCTGTCTGGTACCTTCGTCCCCATGAAGTACACCTCAATTTGTGACTGCAGAGCACATCTTCATGCTTTTACCCTCCATTTATGGTCTGAAAACCAACATTTTCACACCAAATAAAAAACAAACACGTGTGAAATATTGGCTTTCATTCCAAAACTTTTTCATCTTAGAGGTTAACTTCTCTGGTACGCTGATTTCTCTCACACATTGCGGTAAGTCGTGCACTTCAGTGTGGCGGATAAGGCTCCTCAACCGAGACTAGTCCCTCCACAATTAAAGCACCCACTGCAGGTTTACAGCCTATAGAATCGCTGTGGGCTTCCAGCACCAGCGCGTCGAAACGGCCCAGCGTCTGCAGGTTAAAAAAACAGAAGACAACAAAGTAAAAGCACGCAATCACACGCTGCTGGTGTGTTCTCTGGAGGCGGGGCTGTAGCTGATGAGCGACAGCTCCTGCTCCACCTCCGTTTCCGGCTCTGTTTCCGAAAGCATGCCGATGTTGTGGCATTCAGAGAGGCTCTGTGACACTATTCCGATTTGTGTTTCATCATCTGTCATGTCCTCCGGGTCCACCGTCAGCCTCCCGTTATCCCCCCTGCCGCCGTTGCGACAGTTACTATTGCGGTCCATGCCGTCTTTCCCGTGACTGCCCATCAGAAGAGGGGTCACGGCGTGCGACGGGCACGGCGGGGGGACCAGGAGGGTTTTGCAACTCTGTCCAGCTGCGTTGGCCCCGACTTTGTACTGGCACCTGATGTAGCTGGAGAATGCTCTCCTGTAGGTCTTATTGAAGAGAGTGTAGACGAGAGGGTTCACCCCGGAGGAGATGTAGCCCACCCAGACGAAGACGTTGAGGAGGTCATTGAGCAGCGACTCGTTGCAGGAGCCGCGGCACAGGACGAAGGTAACATTGGTGATGAAGAAGGGACACCACATGATGAGGAAGAGGAAGAAGACGATTCCAAGGACCTGGGGAAAGAGAGAGGAGAAAAGAAAAGTAAAAAGAAGCAAAGGGGCAGAAGTTCATCCATCCATTCAGCGATTTCACATGCATATGACACCAGTTATTCGCGTGTATGAAGCAAATGAACACAAAATAATTAGCGTTCAAACTTGCGTAAGTATCGCATCATGTTTGGTGTTAACACAATATTAAAATGCCAGTTGTTCATATTAAAGGTGGCCAAAGACAGGCGCTAAAATAGAATGTTTCAGACAGAGGGTGAATACATGTGTTTTGAATGTAAAACATGATCTAGTAGAAACCTAAAATACAAGTATAAACCTGAAAATGATCACAGTAAGTCCCCTTCAATATCATTTTCAGTGTGCCACTTCTACAGGGACTTGGATTTTTGATACAGGTGCAAAAGTGCTTTGGTTTTCATCCAACATGAATTTGAATTCAGCAAAGCCACAGCAGAGCACCCTCTGAGCACTCTGTGACTCCAGCAATGCTTCAAGCTTTTTGACGTTGCTCTAAGCGTCTGGCTGGATTTGATAACATGAGCTCTTCTAACCATCTCAGAGGAGACGTATGAAACTTCCTGCGTAGAGACATCTCTCTTGGTCTTCAAAGACAGACAAATTCAGCCGCTGCACACAGAGCATTACATGTAGGTGCAAGCCGTCAGTATGAACATTAGGACATAGAGGATCATAATCTCACAGTATCTACGGGTCAGCAATTTTATGCGAATATGTTTTGAGGATTTTGATTGGTTTGTTTAATATACAAGGTGTTTGTACACTGCAAGCAAGAAATATAGTTTTAAAACCGCATTAATAATATTTCACTAGTCCATACCCATTGGTAGCTTTGTCACCTTCTACCTATGCCAATACTCAATGCCTACGTGCAGTTTCACATAGATTGACCACGTCAGTGAGTAGAAAAACGTGGGACAGACAGAATGACTGACTGACAGAATGACACACTGACAGTTTCCGTGATTATGTACAGCATACCATACCATGACTTAGTCATACCAAAAATTAGAAGAAAAAAACACC